>NC_042968.1:67728687-67801187 GCF_901001165.1 Salmo trutta
GTGGATATAGATACTTTTGTACCTGTTTCCTCCAGCATCTTCACAAGGTCCTTTGCTGTTGTTCTGGGATTGATTTGCACTTTGTGCATCAAAGTATGGTCATCTCTAGGAGACAGAACGCTTCTCCTTCCTGAGCAGTATGACGGCTGCATGTTCCCATGGTGTTTATACTTGCGTGCTATTGTTTGTACAGATGAACATGGTACCTTCAGGTGTTTGGAAATTGCTCACAAGGATGAACCAGACTTGTGGAGGTCTACAATTTTTTCCTCAGGTCTTGGCTGATTTCTTTTGATTTTCCCTTGATGTCAAGCAAAGAGGCACTGAGTTTGAAGGTAGGCCTTGAAATACATCCACAGGTACACCTCCTATCAGAAGCTTCTAAAGCCATGACATAATTTTCTGGAATCTTCCAAGCGGTTTAAAGGCAGAGTCAATTTAGCGTATGTAAACTTCTGACCCACTGGAATTGTGATACAGTGAATTGTAAGTGAAATAATCTGTCTGTAAACAATTGTTGGAAAAAGGTCTTGTGTCATGCACAAAGTAAATGTCCTAACCGACTTGCCAAAACTATAGTTTGTTAACAAGAAATTTGTGGAGTGGTTGAAAAACAAGTTTTAATGACTCCAACCTAAGTGTATGTAAACTTCATACTTCAACTGTATAGTATGTAGGCTAGCTTGCAGTCACAATAATTAACTTCTGTTTTTTACTGGCAGGATAGTGCAAAGGTACATCTGGTTTTATTTCCTGCTTTAGGCAAAGATATGCATGGCTGAGTTTGATGGACAGATCAATCCTTATACTTTTTCTTCTGCTGTCCGTTTGGCGCTAAACTTACCAGGGTGCAAAGTACAACACAGAGGATCTAGCAGCAGTCCCAGGGCAGAAATTTACCTCAAAACATCTTTAAAAAAAAGAGGTCACAGAGGCATAAATATCATACACTCCAAGAAATGAAACCTCCCCTGTTATTGTAACGGTGAGAGGTTAGGATGTCTTGGGGTATGATATTGGTGCATCTGTAACTTTCTCACTCATCATTATTCACGAGTCATTCAGGATTTCTAATGGAAATTATATGATTAAAGGTTGGACTAAATGATTTCCCTCAGAAACCTTATAACCTGTTGAAATGTATTGGAAATAAGGCTATAATAATGGGTTAAAAACTATATTGTAATACTGTGTGAGTGAGACACTGGTGCCACTTCAAAACGAGGGAGGCAGAGTTGAAAAGACGACCTTGGGAAAGGAACAGGAGAAGAGGCCTCCTTAAGTTAGGGAGAGAAGCAACGGCCTGGGAACAGTTAGGCTGGCAAAAGGTAAGGAAACAGGTGGTCTGGGTACTGTGGAAAAATACAGCCGCCTAAAGCTGGGTGGAGTTCTCTAGTGTGTGTGTGTGTGTGTGTGTGTGTGTGTGTGTGTGTGTGTGTGTGTGTGTGTGTGTGTGTGTGTGTGTGTTAATATAAAAGACTTTGTACATTGTAAGGATTTTCAGAGCTCTCATAAATAAACGTTTTGACCCTTGTAGGCTGGCTATCCGTCTGCTTCATTCAACCAGAATCTTACACCCTCTGGGGGGGCAGACTCAGTAGTTTAATTGAAGTTCGGTTTAAGAACATTGACAACTTAAATTCACTTAACAGGATGATCTGTAATCATGGTAGCATCCATATTAATGTAGAAGTGTTAGAAACATATAATATTCTTATTTACAATAAAAGTGACTCCAAAATGACACAATACATTATTTACCATTCATTTCTATTGGCCACAAAATAATCTGAAACACAATCAAAACAAACAGCAAATGCATTCCAAAACATTGGGTCACAAGTTTGATGTAGTCATTGCGTGTTAGGAATATGGGACTAAATACTTCACTTTTTACTACTTTAATACACATATAAGTGAATTTGTTCCAATACTTTTGGTCCCTTAAAATGGTGGGGCTATGTACAAAAAGTGCTGTAATTCTTAAACGGTTTGCCCGATATGGATGAAAATACCCTGAAATTAAAGCTGACAGTCTGCACTTTAACCTCATAGTCATTGTATCATTTCAAATCCAAAACAACAACAAATGTGTCAGTCACAATACTTTTGGATCTCTCTGTAGCTTTAACTGTTGTACACACAAATGGAACAGGTGTCCAACTGTAAAGAGTTCTACAGAATATGCAAGAGTGAAATTCATCTACAGTAGTGACTTTGTAAGCTTTTGGTATAGTGTGCCTGCTGTTTGCTTGACTGCAGTTTGTTTCTGAAAATGTTAAGATATTGTTGTGGAAATTCTTACACAGGGACACTTGAAGTCAATCTTAAATGAATCATTGTTTATTGTCAGCACGCTGGAGAGGTTCCAACAAACTTAATGCACCATAGTGAACGTCTGTTAGGAGCTCTAACGGGGCAGTCCCGTTTAGTTATCTTATATACTGCAGACAAGTCATATTTACATGATTAATTAATCATTGACGTTTGCTTCATTCATGTGACCTACCAAGACTAGGTCATGCATGTGACAGACCAATACCTCACAAGGCTTCTTCTCTCTAAGCTGAGACCTTGAAACTGAGATATCCTTTTTTCTTAACAAAGTTCTGGGTGTACTGCCAAATTGCAGACCCTGATAGTGAGGATTCGTTCAATCAGTCACTTGCATGAGCACAGAAAATGGTTATTAGAAGAAATGTATAAAATAGAAAAGCACCAACATAAAATTTTCCATCACAATATTTTCATGACGGCAGTTATATGAACGATCATTGTCTTCTAACTATAGTTGAATGTGCATTTGTTATTTGAGTTTAATTTCACAGAGAATGAGGGTTAAGAGTATCACAAGAATTCTCATGAATTCATGCATTTATTTTAGAACAAGTAATCCTTTAATCAAATAATGTTCATTTCCTGCAAAAGAGTGTTGTCGTTGCTGGAGTCTGCCGTTTACACTGCCAACCTTATGGCCTTTCTAGTGGCATATGGGGAACCGGCATGTGTGTTTTAACACGGGTCCTCTACTTAGGTAAACAAAGCCTGTGTCTATTCAAGCCCTTAATCCAATAGATAGATGTCTGCACCCCCCCCCGCACCAGTCATCCCCAGAGAGAAAGGAAGCTAACTGTTCCTTTACGTAAGATACCAGGAAGACTCCCACATTCAAGGAATTA
Organism: Salmo trutta; assembly: GCF_901001165.1. Classification (NCBI taxonomy): domain Eukaryota; kingdom Metazoa; phylum Chordata; class Actinopteri; order Salmoniformes; family Salmonidae; genus Salmo; species Salmo trutta. The sequence goes on from NC_042968.1 coordinate 67,731,867, forward strand.
AGACGCTGTTGCCCCCAGGCCAAGGCAATACGTCAATTATTGATTGACCTCATTAATTTGGATTACAAACAGTAGTTAATCCTCTCCCTCATAGAGAGTTGAATAACAGGTACCTTAGGTAGCAGGTACCTGTATGTAGGGGTTAAATTGAGATGGGTTAAGTAGTAGAACTGTTATGAACCTTGTTGCTTTTATGTCAAATAAATAAATGGCTAAATCCATGAACATCAAGCATGTTGTTTTCCAACGTAAGGTAATGGAGCTTCACACAGGAAGGTGTGAAGGTGCTCCTCCACAAAAAATTGCTTTAGCACATAAAACGTATACCAGAAGATACAGTATAGATGTCACTTAACTGCTTATCACTAGACTGCGAACAGCTGGTATGAGTCCCATTGTATTTCTCTCTCGCACAGAGGCAAGTTCAGTACACCTGAAAATGAGGGGCTGCATTTGAAGAACTTGTTCTTGTTGTTAGATTTACTGTAATCTCTTTATCTGTGGTGTGCTGTGTCTATGAAGGGAATAGGCCGAGCTAATCTCTCTCTGGGAACATTGAGTAACAGTGTTACATAATGTCTGATCCTCAACGTCTGGTCCTCACCGTTGCTCACTGCAATCAACAGATCAACCTTGTGTGGTACGGCAGGAAGCCCTTTGGTTGCATAGCACAGGTGTTCTCTACAGTCAAGGCCAAAGGGTCCAAAAATGCACATTCCTTCACCTTCCTAAAACCCTATGCAGTGCACTTACAGTGCTGTGAAAAAGTATTTTCCATTTTCAAATTTTCTCTACTTTTTGCGTATTTTTGATACTGAATGTTATCAGATCTTCAACCAAAACCTAATATTATATAAAGGGAACCTGAGTGAACAAATAACACAAAAATTACATACTTACTTAATTTATTTCATAAACAAAGTTATGCAACACCCCTTACACACAATAACTGGTTGTGCCAGCATTAGCTGCAATGACTCCAACCAAACGCTTCCTGTAATTGTTGATCAGTCTCTCACATCACGGTGGAGGAATTTTGTCCAACTCTTCCAGGCAGAACTGCTTTAACTCAGCAACATTTGTGGATTTTCAAGCATGAACTGCTCATTTCAAGTCCTGCCACAACATCTTGATTGGAATTAGGTTTGGACATTCCAAAGCTTCAAATATGTTACCTTTTAACCATTTTCATGTAGACTTGATTGTGTGTTTTGGATCTTTGTCTTGCTGCACTTCAGCTTCAGCTCACAGACTGATGGCCTGACATGTCCTGAGGCAGCAAAGCATCCCCAAACCATCACACTACCACCACCATGCTTGACCGTTGGTATAAGGTTCTTACTGTGGAATGCAGTGTTTGGTTTTTGCCAGGCATAATCAAATCAAAAATCAAATCAAATTGTATTAGTTACATGCGCCGAATACAACAGATGTAGACCTTACAGGGAAATGCTTACTTACAAGCCCCTAACCAACAATGCAGTTTAAAACATCTGAATAAGAAATAGAAGGAACAAGTAATTAAACAGCAGCAGTAAAATAACAACTATATACATGGGGTACAGTACAGAGTCAATGTGTGGGTGCAATGGTTAGTCAAGGTAATTGAGGTAATATGTACATATAGGTAGAGTTAGAGTTATTAAAGTGACTATGCATAGATAATAACAGAGAGTAGCAGCGTAGAAGGAGGGGGCAATACAAACAGTCTGGGTAGCCATTTGATTAGCTGTTCAGGAGTCTTATGGCTTGGGGGCAGAAGCTGTTTAGAAGCCTCTTGGACCTAGACTTAGCGCTCCAGGACCGCTTGCCGTGTGGTAGCAGAGAGAACAGTCTATGACTAGGGTGGCTGGTGTCTTTTACAATTTTAAGGGCCTTCCTCTGACACCGCCTGGTATAGAGGTCCTGCATGGCAGAAAGTTTGAGGAGGGGACTGAGCACGCACCCCTGAGGGGCCCCTCTGTTATGGATCAGTGAGGCGGATGTGTTACCTACCCTTACCACCTGGGGGCGGCCCGTCAGGATGTCGAGGATCCAGTTGCAGAGGGAGGTGTTTAGCCCCAGGGTCCTTAGCTTATTGATGAGCTTTGAGGGCACTATGGTGTTGAACACTGAGCTGTAGTCAATGAATAGCATTCTCACATAGGTGTTTATTTTCTCCAGGTGGAAAAGGGCAGTGTGGAGTGCAATAGAGATTGCATCATCAGTGGATCTGTTAGGGCGGTATGCAAATTGGATTGGGTCTAGGGTTTCTGGGATAATGGTGAAGATACTTGCCAGTTGGTCAGCATATGCTCGCAGTACATGTCCTGGCAATCCGTCTGGCCCTGCGACCTTGTGAATGTTGACCTGTTTAAAGGTCTTACTCACATCGGCTACCGAGAGCGTGATCCCACAGTCGTCCAGAACAGCTGGTGCTCTCATGCATGTTTCAGTGTTATATGCCTCGAAGCGAGCATAGAAGTAGTTTAGCTCATCTGGTAGGCTTGTGTAACTGGGCAGCTCTCGGCTGTGCTTCCCTTTGTAGTTTGTAAGGGTTTGCAAGCCCTGCCACATTCGATTATAGTACGATTCGATCTTAGTTCTGCATTGACACTTTGCCTATTTGATGGTTCTTTGGAGGGCATAGCAGGATTTCTTATAAACTTCCAGGTTAGAGTCCCGCTCCTTGAAAGCGGCAGCTCTAGCCTTTAACTCATTGCGGATGTTGCCTGTTATCCATGGCTTCTGTTTGGGGTATGTACGCACGGTCACTGTGGGGACACCGTCATCTATGTGCTAATTGATGAAGCCAATGACTGACGTGATGTACTCAATGCCATCGGAATAATCCCGGAACATATTCCAGTCTGTGCTAGCATGTTGTCCAAAAAGTTATACTTTTGACTCATCTGTCCATAGATCATTCTTCCAAGAGTCTTGATTATCATCAAGGTGCTTTTTGGCAAACTTGAGTCAACTTTTTGGACGAGATGGGTCCCATTATTATAAGGGCACAAGACGAGACCCAAATGCAGACACAGGAGGCAGATGGTAGAGCGCCGATATTTATTATAACAAAGGGAGTAGGCAAAGGCAGGTCGGGGACAGGCGAGAGTTCATAAACCAGTTCCGAGTCCAAACGATAAGCAGTCTCGAGGTCAGGCCAGGCAGGGGTCAAAAACCAGATCCGAGTCCAAAACAGTACAAGGGGATAGGCAGGCAGGTAGGTAGTCAGAACAGGCAGAGTGGTCAGGCAGGCGGGTTTGGAGTCAGGACAGGCATGGGTTGAAACCAGGAGGACTAGAACAAACAAAGACTGGGAAAAATAGGAGCAAGGAAAAACGCTGGTTGACTTGGCACACAAGACGAACTGGCACAGAGAGACAGGAAGCACAGGGATATATACACGGGAAAGTAAGCGACACCTGGAGGGTGTGGAGACAGTCACAAGGACTGGTGAACCAGATCCGGGTCTGACAATTATGTCTGGTTAAAAAGCAATAAATCTGAAGTTTTGGAATGGCCTAGTCAAAGTCCAGACCTAATCCAAATTCAGATTTTGTGGCAGGACTTTAAACGAACAGTTCATGCTGGAAAACCCACAAATGTCGCTGAGTTAAAGCAGTTCTGCATGCAAGAGTGGGCCATAATTCCTCCACAGCGATGTGAGAGACTGATCAACAACTACAGGAAGCATTTGGTTGCAGTCATTGCTGCTAAAGGTGGCAAACCAGTTATTGAGTGTAAGGGGGCAATTATTTTTTCACACAGGCGAATTGGGTGCTGCATAACTTTGTTAATTAAATAAATAAAATAAATATCCATTTTTTTTGTTAATTGTAAACTCAGGTTCCCTTTATCTAATATTAGGGTTTGGTTGAAGATCTGATAACATTCAGTATCAAAAATAGAGAAAATCAGAAAGTGGGCAAATACTTTTTCACAGCACTGTATATATATATTTTTAAATGTAACCTTTATTTAACTAGGAAAGTCAGTTAAGAACATATTCTTATTTACAATGACGGCCTACCGGGAGCAGTGGGTTAACTGCGTTGTTCAGGGGCAGAACGACCAATTTTTACCTTGTCAGCTCAGGGATTTGATCCAGCAACCATTCGGTTACTGGCCCAATGCTCTAACCACTAGGATACCTGCCGCCCCAAAACAGCTGCATTGGCCGGGAATACTGTACATGTTATGATCCCATCTACCCTTATTCTGCATGCTCTGTTGCCTTTCACATTAGCAACTTGAGGAGATTGGGATATATCTAAATAGAGCTTGGGGATTAGAGTGCATGACACCACCTTGATCCCTTATCTGCGGGGGGAGGGGATAGAAGGAGACACCGTCAGAGACAGGGGTGAGGAGAGTTAATTTTACGTTGACTCTGCAGCTTGAATAGGCTGATGCTCTCCAGGACCATTACCAGACGTACAGATTAGAGCTGGGGAAACCTGGGAGAACAGCTATAGACTTATTCTGAGACCGTCAGTGGAAATCTGAGCCTAAAAGCTAAATGGAATTTAACAGACATTGAGGAGGATTGGAGATCTCCCGCTTGCTCCATAGAAAGGATTTGATGGATTTTACCATGACTTCTGAAGCTGCTGTGTGGGTATCCAAAGGTGCTGAGAGTCATGAAAATGTCTGATATGGGATAAAAGCAGAGCGACAGCTTTCAAACTTGAAGGTGAGATATGCAAAAAGATGTTCTCTTGTCTCAAGCTGGTATTATCGTAGAAATCATTGTAAAACACTGACTTTAACTTTCTTTCTAAAACATCAAATGTTGATGCACTGTAAAACTATTATAATATTATATAATAGTGTAGGAGAGTGGGTTAAGGTGAGCCAAAGGAGTAAGTTTAGCCACCGTTGTTTTTAGAAACCATACACAAAATCTATAATTTGACCAAATATTTAGGAGCCATGGTTGAGCCAATGGCAAGTAGAGCAAATTGAAGAGGTGAATTTTATTCCCAGGTGAAATGCAAGGCATTATCACTGGGACATGATGTAACAACAGGGCCTGGCTAGTGTTGCAAAGTTACCAGTAATTCACCAATGTTACCGGAATCTTGGTAGTTAACAGAAAATCTATGGCAATCTATTGTAACTTTGGTCATTTATACACTACCGGTCAAAGGTTTTAGAACCCCCACTCATTCAAGGGTTTGTATTTATTTGTACTATTTTCTACATTGTAGAATAATAGTGAAGACATCAAAACTATGGAATAACAAATATGGAATCATGTAGTAACCAAAAAAGTGTTAAACAAATCGAAATATATTTGAGATTCTTCAAATAGCCACCCTTTGCCTAAATGACAGTTTTTCTCACTCTTGGCATTCTCTCAACCAGCTTCACCTGGAATGCTATTCCAACAGTCTTGAAGGAGTTCCCACATATGCTGAGCACTTGTTGGCTGCTTTTCCTTCACTCTGCGGTCCAACTCATCCCAAACCATCTCAATTTGGTTGAGGTTGGGTGTTTGTGGAGGCCACGTCATCTGATGCAGCACTCCATCACTCTCCTTCTTGGTAAAATAGCCCTTACACAGCCCGGAGGTGTGTTGGGTCATTGTCCTGTTGAAAAACAAATGATAGCCCCACTGAGCCCAAACCAGATGGGATGGTGTATCGCTGCAGAATGCTGTGATAGCCATGCTGGTTAAGTGTGCCTTGAATTTTAAATAAGTCACATAAAGTGTCACCAGCAAAGCACCCCCACACCATAACACCTCCACCTCCATGCTTTACAGTGGGATCCACACATGTGGAGATCATCCGTTCACCTACTCTGTGGTGGTTTCTTTGCAGCAATTCTACCATGAAGGCCTGATTCACACAGTCTCCTCTGAACAGTTGATGTTGAGATGTGTCTGTTACTTGAACTCGGCAAAGCATTTATTTGGGCTGCAATTTCTGAGGCTGGTAACTCTAATGAACTTATCCTCTGCAGCAGAGGTAACTCTGGGTCTTCCTTTCCTGTGGTGGTCCTCATGAAAGACATTTTCATCATAGCGCTTGATGGTTTTTGCGACTGCACTTGAAGAAACTTTCAAAGTTCTTCAAATTTTCCAGATTGACTGACCATCATGTCTTAATGTAATGATGGACTGTCGTTTCTCTTTGCTTATTTGAGCTGTTCTTGCCATAATATGGACTTGGTCTTTTACCAAGTAGGCTATCTTCTGCATACCACCCCTACCTTGTCACAACACAACTGACTGCCTAAAACGCATTAAGAAATTCCACAAACTAACTTTTAAGAAGCTGTTAATTGAAATGCATTCCAGGTGACTACCTCATTAATCTGGCTACGAGAATGCCAAGAGTGTGCAAAGCCATCATCAAGGCAAAGGGTGGCTATTTGAAGAATCTCAAATGGAAAATATATATTCATTTGTTTAACACTTTTTTGGTTACTATGTGATCCCATATGTGTTATTTCATAGTTCTGATGTTTTCACTATTATTCTATAATGTTGAAAATAGTAAAAATAAATAAAAACCCTTGAATGAGTGGGTGTTCTAAAACATTTGACCGGTAGTGTACTTTAAAAAAAAGTATTCATATATATTAGAAAATTGTTATATCTGTGTCCTTGAGTTTTTAGTAGATATACCATATGGTACACGAGCAAATAGCCTACTTAATGAAAAAAGCATCTAATCAACAATGTCATTATTTGCAATGACCTCTGCAACTCTTCCAACTATTGACTTTGTCCACAAGTGCCACCAGTTTGACACAAAACATTGACAACAAATACATATTGACATAGATTTATTTTACTAAGTGTGTAATTTTTTGGGGAAAGGATATTAAATTCTGAAACTCATATTAGACACCAATGTTATTCACTAAGTTGATGGTTTATATTTAGGATCATGTTTTACAGCTTTGTCATTCTATTTTTTATTTTGAAATAATTGCATTTAATTATTTCATATACACTATATGTTTAAACACAACATCTAATGTCTTGGTCCCATGTTTCACGAGCTGAAATAAAAGATCCCAGAAATGTTCCAAATGTACAAAAATCGAATTTCTCTCATATGTGGTGCACAAATTTGTTTACATCCCTTGTTAGTGAGCATTTATCCTTTGCCAAGATAATCCATCCACCTGACCGGTGTGGCATATCAAGAAGCTGATTACACAGGTGCAACTTGTGATGGGGACAATAGAATGTGCAGTTTTGTCACACACCACAATGTCAAAGATGTCTCAAGTTTTGAGGGAGGGTGCAATTGTCATGCTGTCTGCAGGAATGTCTACCAAAGCTGTTGCAAGAGAATCAAATGTTCATTTCTTTACCATAAGCCGCTTCCAATGTTGTTTTAGAGAATTTCGCAGTACGTCCAAACGGCCTCACAAACGCAGACCACATGTAACCACGCCAGCCCAGGACCTCCACATCCGGCTTCTTCACCTGCGGGATCATCTGAGACCAGCCACCCGGACAGCTGATAAACTGTAGGTTTGAACAACCGAAGAATTTCTGCACAAACTGTCAGAAACCATCTCAGGGAAGCTCATCTGCGGCTCGTCGTCCTCACCAGGGTCTTGACTGACTGCAGTGCGACGTCGTAACCGACTTCATTGGGCAAATGCTCCCTTTCGATGGCCACTGGCACACTGGAGAAATGTGCTCTTCACAGAGGAATACCGGTTTCAACTGTACCGGGCAGATGGCAGATAGCATGTATGGCGTTGTGTGGGCAAGCAGTTTTCTGATGTCAATGTTGTGAACAGAGTGCATGGTGGCGGTGGGGTTATGGTATGGGCAGTCATAAGCTACGGACAATGAACACAATTGCATTTTATCAATGGCAATTTCCATGCAGAGAGATATTGTGATGAGATCCGGAGGCCCATTGTCATGCCATTCATCAGTTGCAATCTACTCATGTTTCAGCATGATAATACACGGCCCCATGTCGTAAGGATCTGTACACAATTCCTGAAGGCTGAAAATGTCTCAGTTCTTCCATGGCCTGAATACTCACCAGACGTCACCCATTGAGCATGTTTAGGATGCTCTGGATCGACGTGTACGATAGCGTGTTCCAGTTCCCGCCAATATCCTGCAACTTTGCACAGGCATTGAAGAGAAGTGGGACAACATTCCACAGGTCACAATCAACAGCCTGATCAATTATATGCGAAGGAGATGTGTCATGCTGCATGAGGCAAATGGTGGTCACACCAGATACTGACTGGTTTTCAGATCCACCACCCCTACCTTTTTTTAAAGGTATCTGTGACCAACAGATGCATATCTGTATTCCCAGTCGTGAAATCCATAGATTAGAGCCTAATTTATTTATTTCAATTGACTGTCTTCCTTATATGAACTGTATCTCAGTAAAAACTTTGAAATGGTTGCGTTTATATTTTTGTTCAGTGTGTTTTACATGTCATAATCCCAGAAAGAGGGCCAGAGATAATTACAGACGTCTGTGATAATCTGAAGTACCCAAAAGGGCCACTAGAAGTCTTTTGATAGATTACATAAAATCCTTGAATGACACCAATATTCTGGTATTTTACTGCTAAACTTCGGAAAGTTTCAGTAAAATACCCTCCCTTTGCAACTGTAGGCCTGACGTGTGTTTAAAGGGTTTGTTAGGTGTTAAGCCTGTGTTAAAAGATGCTTAAAATTATTCAAATACAAAACAACGATTGTGTTAAATGGTGTTTGGGAAATTAAGATAGACATGTTTTTAAAAAGGTAGTAAGAATTAATTCAGTACATATATTTGTAGGTGGCTTAACATAGGGTAATTTGTGCCAAGCTACCACTTTTTTTGTACAAGCTATGCTTCCAAAACTGTAATGTTTCATGAATTCTGATTATTTCCATGAATACACAACATCCTGAGATATATGTAGAGGCTGTACCTTTGTTAGAAAGAATACTATATTTCCCTTGGCTGAATGATGCTGAATGTTGAAAAATAAATGCTCAACTTACCCCACTCTCTCCTCTATATAATTCAATTCATAGTTACTGTCTAGGACATCCATCATACTATTGACTATTGGGTTCTCAAGATGACTGTATATCATTTATTTCCTGTCCACAGTCCATAACCTGTCATGACCTGAGCAGTAGTAAGGATGCCAGGGGGCCAGTACCAGGTGTCCACCAGGAGGAGTACTCTCCACAGCCGCTATAGCCTGTCAGTCAGCTCGATAGGTCGGAAGGATGAGGAGGAGGATACCCCGCCACCATGCCTCAGCCCTCTGGAAAAACTCACCACCAAAATGTGTCAGGATGAGCAGACCATCAAGGAGCTGATCGTGGGCCGTAGGATTGGCTTCTACAAGGTCCGTGGTGAGATCGGCTCTGGAACCTTCTCCCACGTCAAAATGGCCTTCCACTCCCTCACCAAAGGCAAGGGCCACATTGCTGACCGTGCAAAATGTCATCAATAATTAATCAGTGCAGCTGGTATCATCATCCATGCAATGATGCTAACAGCATAGCAATTCATTAGTGTGACTGTGAAACCACCACAGTAAAGCATGTTGAAAATGAACTGAGAAAAACACCTGTCTCAAGTGATCCAACACCTCTCACCTTCTCTCCCCCAGATAAGGTGGCCATCAAGGTGCTGGATAAGATGCGGCTGGATGTTCAGGCCCAGAGGCTGCTCTCCAGGGAGATCTCCAGCATGGAGGCCCTGCAGCATGCCAATGTGGTGCGTCTGTATGAGGTGGTGGAGTCACACAGCCGACTCTACCTGGTGCTGGAGTATGCCGGAGGAGGGGACCTCCACACACACATCTGCTCCGATGGCAAGCTGTCAGAAGCTGAGGCCAAGATCACCTTCGCACAAATCCTATCCGCCATCAAACACATGGTCCGTAACACTCAATTGAATACACATATACTGTAGAATCAGCAATGTGATCCCAGGTCTTATTACAGTCCAGTACAGAGATTCTTGATATAAAGATATAATTTTAGTCAATTTCAATCATCAAATTATTTCTATTGTTTTTGTTTGCAGCACGACAAAAACATAATCCACCGGGACCTGAAGGCTGAGAATGTACTGTACACCTGTAATGGCTGTGTGAAGGTGGCTGACTTTGGCTTCAGCACCAGGGTCACCAACTGCAGTGACACCCTGGACACCTTTTGTGGCTCTCCCCCCTACGCCGCGCCTGAACTCTTCAGAGACGAGTGCTATGTGGGGCCGCCAGTGGACGTATGGGCCATGGGCGTCCTGCTCTTCTTCATGGTGACTGGCACCATGCCCTTCCGAGCCGACACAATGGGCAAGCTGAGGCTCGCTGTTATAGAGGGGGTCTACACCATCCCGCCCTGGGTGCCAGGCCCATGCCAGCGACTGATTCGGGGCATCCTGAAGCCTGTGCCAGCAGAACGCTACGCGGTGGACCAGATGCTGGGCTGTGACTGGCTGCTTCCTGTGGAGTACCCGTGGACTGTGGTGCCACCAGTCCCCCTCAACCCTCTGCGCCTGGCGGATGCAGAGCCTGGGGAGCTGGATGATGAGGAGGAGGAGATCAAGGCCTCCCTGGAGGAGCTGGGTGTCAACATGGAACACATACGCAACAACGAGGGCAAGGACAGCCGCAGCCCCATCACCGGACTTTACCGCATCCTCTTACACCGCGCCCAGAAAAGGCGTGGCGCTGAGACTGTGCCTGTGGTCGGAGGGTTGGTCCGGGACCCTAAGAGAGAGGGCCTCCGAGCTTACAGAAGTCTGATGCACTCCTCCAGGTTATGTGTCCTTCAGTAAGTGACCAGCCTGGACATGGGTCCTTGTAAGCCTGCTTTAATCCATTGAAAATTCTCTCTGGGTCATACAGCTACAAATGTTTAATTGCACTTTGGGATGAAAGTGAAAATGTGTTTTGTGTGAATGTAACACAGGAACCTCTGTAGATGAACAGTTGTGGTAACGTACAGATACTGAAATACTGGACTGCTGGTCATGAAGGATTGATGTCTCTAACAAAGTAAGATTGTTATTGGTAATCTTTTATGAAGCTGAAATAGAGGTGTAAAAGTGCCTGATGAAATAATGAGTCCCATCAAAATGAATTTAAAAAGCACCCTTTTTAGTATATAAGTGATACTTATATACTTTTATTCATAGCACAATAGACCGCATGAAATATGAAGAATGTGCTGAAAGAGCATTGCTTTTAGACAACTCCTTGGTTGTTTGATGAAACATCGATAGTCTCTGAAATCAGTATGCTTGTTTGTCTTGTGATTTTTCTTGCCCTTAGAGAAGACTTATTTTGTGCAGGTGATTGTCTCTGTATTATATTCGACCACCAATTGGAACCATTGTGACTTATTGATGCTCTAAATAAAGCGCAATAAAGACTTAATTGACATTCATGCAAGTTTTTTTAATTTGAAGCAGGTGGAGGTCAAATATAAACCTCATGAAAGCAAATGTAGGGCTGCTATTCTTTGTATTAAGTGTTTACAAAAGTTTCACCAGTGTCCTGCTAGACACCATGTAAACAATAGCCTACAGCAGCTGGCAGAGCACCAGATGATAGTCAGCCCCCTATTTAAACCCCCAAACCCAATAGTGTGCAACTGCAGCCCCCCACACAGACACACACATTTGAATGTGGGTCAAAAGGAAAATCAAAGTATTATCTGAGTTTTTTTGCCTGTAGACACTGTCCTTCGCTCCCGCCTGCCGAACACCTGCCCTCACCATTGTTAACAGAACTGTGGGAAAGCGGTGCCCGAAAGGCGGGGCAAAGTACACTGTTTACCGGTCACCCCACCTCCCACTAATACAGCAGGCGGGAGGATGGAGCCACACTGGGTCCTAACCAGCTAGCTAGCTTGCTAGTTAGTGACACTGTGTGCTAGCTTGCTAGTTAGTGACACTGTGTGCTAGCTTGCTAGTTAGCACACAGTGTCACTAGCACACAGTGTCACCCCCACCTCCCGCCTGCTGTGTACCTGAGGAAACTGTGCCGGCTAGCTAATTAGTGACACCGTGTGCTATCTTGCTAGTTAGCACATAGTGTTGCCCCCCGCCTCCTGCCCAAAAAAAGGGACCAATATAAGTATAAAGAGGGGTTGCTGCAGAGGCAGGAATGCCCACATGCAGGAATGCCCCCGAATTGTGGGCTGCAGTTGCACCCTTCTCCCCAAACCAGTCTACTCCGGACCCTTAGGCACCCAAACTACCCTCGACTCCTCCCCTGTCCGGCCTCACCTGCAGAAAGCGGCAGATGGTACGGCGTGGCTACACAGACATCTGCCGGTCAGACAATAATCCCTCTGTGCAAACTGCTGGATGTGACAACAGAGCTCATTCTGCTATTGTGCGTCCCCATACACATGCAGATCAGCCAAGAAGGGAGAAAGGGACAGAACAGACTTTTACTGGTGGGACAACAGCGAGCAGTTGACACCCTTAAGCGCCTGCTGAGCACATTTTTTTTGTCAACCCAATAACCTCCCCATTTTAAATAAGTAGGCATAGGCTACCCTCCAAACTTAATAACGAGAGTGAAAACACATGACAACAAATATAATATTCATTCAATTTATTAGGGTATTCGTTTTTTGTAAACATTTCTTAAAACATTGAAATAATTATAATTCATTTTTCCCCTTTTCATGTTTAACAATGAAATGTTATCAAGCATAAACATAAAAATAGATAACATAAGTAAAAAATAAGATATATTTTTGAAAAAGTTAGGCAAAACATTCTAAAGTGAAACCTTTAGAGCATTATAAGTGTAATAGTTCTTATCTTTTTTATATTAATTTGTCATTATTACATTTCTAAAGTGAAACCTTTAGAGAATTAAGACAATTCTGGAAAGTGGGAAACATTTCGCTGAATGCAACGGTGTTATGCTGCTCAGCAAGAAGACATTTTAAAAAGTCCGTTTTTAAGAATGCTTCTTCTTGGCACCGCTTCTTCTCCTACTGCGCGTGCTTCAACATGCGACGTTCGCTCTGTGGAACACAGGATGCAGAACTCGCTCCTCCTTTCTCTCCAAACCTCATCCGCACAAAGAATGAGGGCCGTTTTGTCGCTCTTGTGGCATACCTGACCTCATTCACATAAAGAATGGAAGTCAACTTGGCATGGACGGGACAAGAGACGACGAAATCACGGGGGCCCATTCGGGCCGGCCACGCGCTGCCTGGATCGGAATCCTCCTCAGGAGTATCCAGGGATGAGAAACAGTGTCATCCTGTAAAAGGATGAGTATTTCCTTGTAGGATGAAGGTTTACAGCATCTCACTAGAGAAGATCAGCGCTTAGGGATGGTGATCTCTGGAACCCAGTCGTTCAGACCGCGGCTCTCCTCACAGAACAGGTGCAGCTTCTCCAGAGCGGGGTCCTCCCAAGAACCATCAGCTGAGTTCTGTTGACAAACAAGAGGGGAAAGAAACATTAGTCACATGGGCACAATGAACAGTTAAAAACATGATATATTATTGCATGTTTTAATAAAGTCAGTTTCGGTTGAAATAGTACATACCATGATAAGACAGCAGTGGGCATCTTCAAGCTGGCCAGTCTTGTCACGAACAATTTCGGCCAGTCGCTGCATGTTGTTCACCCTGACGATGCTGATGTCGTTGTCAAAACAGTAAGACTGAATGAGGGTGAAGTGGATCTGGAGAGCAATGTCACACTCCCACTCCTCATCGGTGGCCAGGACACAGAAACACACATTGTCTGGGTCACTGCAAAGAGAAAATAGAAGAACCATAAGTATATGCAAAATTACTTCGAAATAAGCAAACATAGATAGAAATTAAGTTTACATATGCATTTCAAGAAACTCATACTTACACATTCATAACTTTAGCAGACTCATAGACACCGACAGTCAGGCAGTTGTTGTCTTTAGCGGAGAGCAGAACTTCCTCCAGCGCTTTCCCGGTGCACTGGGCACGCTCAGCGGGCTTCTGGATCAGAACTTCCTCAAGAGTCATGATGATGCAAAATATTCCAAAACTTCCTGAGAGGGAGTTAGTGTAGCCGGAGAGTAAATCCGAAAAGATGACTGATTCTGAAGAGACTGTGCGGTTTTATACTTTTGGGCTAGTGGTGCCTGTGAATACGCAGCGCCCTGATTGGTTGACCTGAATAGCGCAATAGTATGCTAATTGTATTGTCCCACGGCTCGTGGCAGATTGATAGGAGGCATCATGGCAAGTCTTTTTCTGTGCGGGGCATGCTCCGACCGAAAACAAAAATGTTTGTATTTATTTCAGATGGATTTAGATAATATTCTCTCCAAGTTCAAACTCAATATATTGAGATTTTGGCTGTCATATTTTGCATTACAAATTTCCTTGAGTTTTGATTGTTTCACATGACACACTAATTAATGCCAATAGCCTCAAAATATGCTTTCGGAGATGCATTTGGTAATTTATTAAATCAGTCTATAAACCTACTGAAACGAAAAAATCCAAAGATTAACAATTGGATAATCAAACTTTGTAAAGTGCTTAAAAGTGCCCAAATTGTCTCTGATTAAGATTCTGTATGTTTCAGTTTTAGGTGAAATTATGTCCAAACACAAACAATAATATAGTGAAAGTAAAGTGCGCAGAAGGGCAACCATCTCCCCGTTAGGAGAGGGCAGGTGGAGGATGGCCATCTGTAGAGCCTGACCAAAAACGTCCCCTATTGTGCTCGCAGAAACTCCTATTATCACCCTCTCAATACAAATGTAAATTAACAACGCGTGCCAGGAGTCCGTGCGTGCAGCGCAATATACTGACCACGTGATCGCTATCAGCTGTCCGAACTTTTATTTATTTACTTTTGCCACATGGATCAATGGAGATTATAGCCATGCGTTACCATACAATTAATTATAAAAGTTGAGCAGCTGGCACGTTAACCATTGAGGCCAAGTTCTATTTGCAGGGTAAAGCCTAATTGCCTACACACAAATCCGAATATTACGCAGTTTGGCCAAATTGTATCCATTTTGGTGGCATTTAAGGTGCATAAAATAATCTAGAATAGGACTGCTGCATGCGTAATTAGAGGGTCGCGATAACAGGTTCGCGGTGATTGATTCAGCTCCATTGTTTGGTGGATAGCAGCGCGGCAGATGGTGGACTATTGCTATGAGCCGCCGCCCCCCCCCCCCTCCCCGTGGCGCGCCGCTCCTATTGTCCGCGAGTCTTTACATTCGCTCTTAGAAAAAGTCTGTTGTCTGAGTTTTGATCCAATTTAAATGTAAATAAAGTGAGCGTATGGTCAAAACTCACGACTATGAATCTTTGATAGACGTAGTCTTATCTTTAATATAGGCCACGCGCATGAGTTGCAGCCCAAGAATGAATCATTCAGAAATGTTTGGGGCATAAACACACCCAATAAATAAATATGCTGTTTTGATTAAATCATGTTATTTTGCTACACAACATAACAAACGAAATGATTAGAGCAATTAGAATAGTTCATTATTATTGGTTTATTATTAGGCAATCATTAGTTGAGAGGTTTAAATGGCCCATGTTGCAGGCAACAACAACCCATAGCTTTGAATACAGTAAGTTAACCTAATGCACAACAGTTTACAAACTTAACAGATAGGGTTCCTTGGATCAAAGTTTGATTCATCCGATAGCAGCTCAAAGACTAGGCTATTTTTGGAAGGCTCAACCTAACCTAGTTTGGCAACAGGGCAGGCGCGTGCAAGTCGATATAGGACGCATTGTTCACGAAGAAGCACATCTGCCAGACGGGGCCCCCTCCCCAGCATCGCGTGACAGGTGTTTCAGGCTCAAGCCATGGCTCGCTCTGGCGAATGACATAGCCTACTGCACATTGACCCATGGCTCAAAAGTTCTTTGTGCAGATGCAAATTAGCCAAACAACCAGATAACTTCAACTAGACTACTTTGCATTAGCAACGTTCTATTAATTTAGTAGTAGCAATCATGTTGGTTCACAGCCTAATAATAAAATAGGGCATGCAAGATGAAGTTGTGTTTGCAACTTGCAAGTTGAAACACTGTGGTCACAGTGTATATTATGCAATACAATAAAATAGGAAAAGCTGCGAGACTTCTACAATATTGCAATTTCCAAACTGTTGCGCTTGCCTCTGTTCGTTTTACCAGTCAAGGCTAGTAATGTACTCTATAACGATGTTTTATTTATAGACACACGTTTTATGTTGGCTATGCGTAATATCTGTGGCAGTCACTGGCCATTATGCACTGCATGTGCCGACTTATCTCTGCTTGTATCGTGCAGCAGAAGTTTTCTTTGTTGACCCCTTCACCTTCCCCCACCCCCACGGACAGATGGGATCTTGTTGCTATGGAGAGAGATACAGGCATCTCCAGATGCCACGCGCCTGAAGTCAGCCATGGTTTTACAAATGCAAAACAGCGGCGCGTGCCATTATCGTTTGCAAATAGGAACATTGGGCCAATTCTGTTCTCCAATACTTGCCTAATCAGCAAAATTGTATAGGCCTACAAGTTGCGAGTTATCTGGATATTAGAGTAACACAATAATATTGATTTTTTCCAGAAATCTTTCTTAATACATAAAGGTGTATGCTAAATGTATGCTAAATCTACTTGATATATCATGCATTTACTCTATTTAAATCATGAAGTATGCACCAGAAAAGTTGACCAGATTTAGATAGTATAGCGATATGTTTATGTAGTTTGGAAGACTTAAATGTGCCACTTGGATATGGGTGATTAGTATGGATATTATAGTAGGCTAATAATCTTATCATCCAAACCGACCCTGCACAAATCGGAATTAATTAATCCGTCCTGGATTAATTCATTCAGATTTGTGCAGGGTTGGATAAACGTCAGGGAGTTCTGCATTTGCATCCATTCAATCGAACGGAAGCTGCCCTGTCCTTTCTTCCGAAATTTTGTCTATAGGCACGAGCCTGCTAGGGGTCGCATGTGCATTGTCTCCCAGCAGCCAATCACAAAACGCGCGTGTGCCACGTCCCTATAAATACTAGCTGTTTCTTACAAATAGCACAAACACACTTCTGTTGAAACCTTATCAACATTTCCTCGAACTAGGCTCTTACAAACTTCAAAATGGAAGCTATTGGCAAATCTCTGAAGGAAGCTCTCAAGTCTGCCCAGTGTGAGGATCGCCTCACTGTTGGTGTCTATGAAAGTGCCAAAATAATGAATGAGTAAGTATTTTATGTACTGAATTTGTACTTTATTTAGATTTTTTAAATTTGTACATTTACTCATTACTGAAGTCACTGTGTTATTGTATGATAACATTGACTAATGAAAGTTTCTTTTTTTTATCTCAACAGTGACCCAGACAGTGTGTCTTTCTGTGTCCTGGCCACCGATGAGGAGTGGGAGTGTGACATTGCTCTCCAGATCCACTTCACCCTCATCCAGTCTTACTGTTTTGACAACGACATCAGCATTGTCAGAGTGAACGACATGCAGCTCCTGGCTGAGATTGTTGGTGACAAGGCTGGCCAGCATGAAGATGCCCACTGCTGTCTTATCACGGTATGTACTATTTCAACTCAAACCTACTTTATTGAACTATTTAATAAACCATTAATTGTGTCCATGTGACTAATGTTTCTTTCCCCTCTTGTTTGTCAACAGAACTCAGCTGATGGTTCTTGGGAGGACCCCGCTCTGGAGAAGCTGCACCTGTTCTGTGAGGAGAGCCGCGGTCTGAACGACTGGGTTCCAGAGATCACCATCCCTAAGCGCTGATCTTCTCTAGTGAGATGCTGTAAACCTTCATCCTACAAGGAAATACTCATCCTTTTACAGGATGACACTGTTTCTCATCCCTGGATACTCCTGAGGAGGATTCCGATCCAGGCAGCGCGTGGCCGGCCCGAATGGGCCCCCGTGATTTCGTCGTCTCTTGTCCAGTCCATGCCAAGATGACTTCCATTCTTTATGTGAATGAGGTCAGGTATGCCACAAGAGCGACAAACGGCCCTCATTCTTTGTGCGGATGAGGTTTGGAGAGAAAGGAGGAGCGAGTTCTGCATCCTGTGTTCCACAGAGCGAACGTCGCATGTTGAAGCACGCGCAGTAGGAGAAGAAGCGGTGCCAAGAAGAAGCATTCTTAAAAACTGACTTTTTAAAATGTCTTCTTGCTGAGCAGCATAACACCGTTGCATTCAGCGATATACTTCCCACTTTCCAGAATTGTCTTAATTCTCTGAAGGTTTCACTTTAGATGTTTTGAATATGACAAAAACTCAAAAAAGAAAGAAAACAAGAAATGTACTGTAATGCTCTGAAGGTTTTACTTTAGACATTCAATATGAGAATTTATTATCGAAAATGTTACAATGTTGAACTCCTGATTACATAAAAAACAAAAAATTAAGATATATTGCATTTGTTGTTCCATAAAATGTTTTACTGTTGAAATCCTGATTGTCAAGAACTAAGAAAGAAGATAAATGAATGAATATATTTGTTATTTTCTAAAGGTTTCACTTTATAAATGTCATGTATGACGAAATGATCAATAAAATGTTGAGCGTAATTTCTGGATCTTGAATGTTTTCTCCATACTAAAAACTAAATCAAATCAGTCTCCCAACAATAATTATTAAATAACCGTTGGCACTTGCACAGTGTTTGGTGCTCTTACCACTACCCAACACTTGTACATCCCATAGGCCTGATGTACTGTGTTCTATCCTAATTGACCTATCATCATGGCCTGTTATGTCCATGTTCATGCAGTGTCTTTGTGTACAAACTACTGCCCTTGCAGGCCCACATCTATTCTGACCACTGGAAGCATTTACCTGTGAGAGGTCTATCTTGGAATTTGTTTTTTTATTGGTATTCTATTAGGATCCCCAATAGCTGTTGCGAAAGCAGCAGCTACTCTTCCTGGGGTCCACACAAAACATGAAACATGACATAATACAGAACATTAATAGGGAAGAACAGAACTACATGAATTAAAAAATATATACTACGACTACAAGACAGCGGATTGTAGTATGTTTTTACAGCACCCCAAACCATTCTGTGATATTACGAAGGTTCAACTGAATTGACTCCCATATCTGCTATCCCTAACACACCTCTCCTCCACACATACCCACAACATACAGAGAATGAGCCTGTGTCTTAACACACAGCACTACAGCAGAACAATTGTAGTGTCTGTCACTAATCAGACGGCAAGTAACCAGATTGATTGATCAATAATACATTGATGATTAATTGTCACTTTATATCCTCAGTCACTTAAGAGTT
Source organism: Salmo trutta (assembly GCF_901001165.1). Lineage (NCBI taxonomy): Eukaryota > Metazoa > Chordata > Actinopteri > Salmoniformes > Salmonidae > Salmo > Salmo trutta. Next base: position 67,751,137 of record NC_042968.1, read on the forward strand.
GAGATGTGGTTGAATGACGTAATTATTCCCTTGTATGGTAATTAGGCACAACTATACACATTGATCAAATGTCCCTATAGTGTTTATGACCATGGTGCACATCATGCATACCGACTTCCAATTGCATGTTGCAGCAGGATTAGGAGAGAGTTTACCTTGGTTACTTTGAGTTTGCACCCGATTCTAACTTCTATGTTCAATGTGTGTATTTCTAGGTGTTGTGCACTGAGGACTGCCTCTAATCAGTCCTGTGGGTGCAGATTGCATGTGGCAGCTTTAGAGGCAGTGGATGGAGGATAGTGGTGTTGCTAATGTCTCTTATGGCTGTTTAAGATTCACTCAGATCCAGGGTTCTACTTTTTTACTAGAGTGGTGGTGTGTGATAGAGGAACTACCTTTGGTTGTTATGTGGACCATTGATTTTGTGACAATCATTTCACCTAAAGATGACAGAGAATAACAAAAAACAATCTTAAAAGTAATTATTCCATACACATGTCACAGCCGAACAAAACAAAGAGGAAATGTATCCAGCTTTTCACTGTGCTCTTTTGCTCTTGGAACACACAGTTTGTGAATAGCCGCCATTCATTGGAAATTCAGAACTTTCCGGGGCTTTTGTGCTTTTGGAAACAAACTCCAATGTCATTCTGGGCCAGTATGCTTCATGTCATTCTTAAGCATTGGGCCTGTATGTACTATTCAACAGCTGCCCCAGCCCTCATGCCCCAACTCTGACACTCTATCTCTGATTACCCCCCTCTCCATCTCCTCCCCCCTCAGTGGCACTCCTATCTGACCTCCAGATCTGCGGCCCTGCACTGAGCTGCCAAACGCTGCCATCAAATCAGCCCCCAAGAATGGTTTGTTTAATTAGTGGCCCAGTGCAGCATGTATGGCGGTGTGCAGCCGGGGATATTGTTCCCCGTCAGACAGCAAGCGCCTGCAGACCCAACCGAACCCCCCAAAACCTACAACCAACCCCCCTAAATCTACCCGGCAACCGGCCCACAAACACTGACTCCCTCTGCTGCCCCACATAATGAGACAGAGGAGAGGAGGAGGGAGGGAGGAGGAGGGAGGAGAAAGAGGAGGAGAAAGAGGAGGAGAGCACTGTGCCTGGCAAAAGCCAGGACTCATTCACTCCCCCCCCTCCCCTCTCCAGAACAGAGCAGTAATAGGAGTAGTAGGATGCTTTATTCACTTATCTGCACGAAGGGAGAGATTGAAGCCTAATGCAATGTTAATAGTAATACCCCCATGAGGTTCATGCACTGATATGAAAGCATGTGCTCTGCAGCTGTGCATCCCAACAGGGCTGGTGCTCTCTGGATTGCTCTATCTCTGCACTTCACAGCTGCTCTGATATGTGCAGTGTCTAATGTGCTGAGGTGGGCAGCAGAGGCTGCTTTAATTGCCCTGTGTCACAATATTTCATTATCTGTACCTCCTCAAACAACCCTGGTTGCCCCCCGTCTCAACCCGTTTTATAAGGGCTCTGTTCCATCCACATGGCTCTTCTCAAGTGTCTTTTCAACACTAATGCCCCCCTCCCTCTGCACAATGAGCTGACGACGCCCCAGGAGCAGCAGCAGCAGCAGATGGTGCTGAGGGAAGGGGATGTGATGGGGGGGTCAGATTGGGCTTCTGTTCTAGGCCGCCCTGTTTCCCAGGCTACAGCCATCGGAATCCTCCATTACCACTAGTCTGCAGGAAGTCTGTGTTTCAATTTGGTTCTATTTTTAGGGGACAGTCAATCAAGTGATTCGATTGGTATGATTAAATGGTCAGTGAATGGCCACCTTTTACTTGATAATCTTAATCCCATAAACTGCAGCTATCTCATTGCACATGATTGCAGTGGTGTAAAGTACTTATGTAAAAATACTTTAAAGTACTACTTAAGTAATTTTGGGGGGTATCTGTACTTTACTATTTATATTTTGTTGACAACTTTTACTTTTACTCCATTACATTCCTAAAGAAACGAATGTACTTTTTACTTCATACATTTTCCCAGACACCCAAATGTACTCATTACATTTTGAATGCTTAGCAGGACAGGAAATTTGTCTAATTCACACACTTATCAAGAGAACATCCCTGGTCAACCCTACTGCCTCTGATCTGGAGGACTCACTAAACACAAATGCTTTGTTTGTAAATGATGTCTGACTGTTGAAGTGTGCCCATGGTTATCGTAAAAACATATATTTTTTAATTGTGCCATCTGGTTTGCTTAATATAAGGAATTTTAAATGATTTATACTTTTACTTTTGATACTTAAGTATATTTTAGCGATTACATTTACTTTTGTATATTTAAGTATATTTGAAACCAAATTCTTTTAGACTTTTACTCAAGTATTATTTTACTGGAGTCATTTACTTTTATGGTATCTTTACTTTTACTCAAGTATGGCAATTGGGTACTTTTTCCACCACTGCATCATGCATTGCTTCTGCTTGCCATGTGCATTTATAGCATCCCAACAAGTTGTTCATCTGGATTGAACGATGTGGGTAAAGCTTTTCATCGAATCTAAAGTTGTGCTGGGGAAGTATCAAAGGAATAATACTGTTTCTGAAGTGTAACCTTAGGAATCAATGTGTTATTGCTGCTATGGTGGTGGTTGGGATGGAACTAACCATGGGGCAAAAACTGGTTGAATCAACATTGTTTCCACGTCATTTCAATCAAAAGAATGCAAAAAGAAATCAAAGGGCATTTTGTCTTTCTTTCACCCAACTCTTAACTAAAATCTAATGACATGGTGACATTTTTTGTTGATTCCACATTGAATTCACGTTAGTTGAAAACTCAAACTCAAATGTAAATCAAAGCTAGATGTTGAACTGACGTCTGTGCCCAGTGGGTAGTGGTGTCTGGAGGGATGTAAGGCTCAGCTGGCTGTGTCTGTAGTGATATGTTGTCCTCTAGTCTGTTGGCTATGCTAATATCACTTATTACCATGAACCTGCTGCTGGGGTCAGAGGACCAGAGGTCAGGACCCTAACCAATAAACGTGTGCACTCACACACACACACACACATCTCCCCTTCTCCTCAGCTGCTCATATGCAAATCACCAGTGGATGGCTTTATCCTGTTTGAATTCATAATTCATCTGATAACTAGTCATCATATAGCCAGCAGCATACCACCCTGCATCCCACTGCTGGCTTGCTTCTGAAGCTAAGCAAGGTTGGTCCTGGTCAGTCCCTGGATGGGAGACCAGATTCTGCTGGAAGTAGTGTTGGAGGGCCAGTAGGAGGCACTCTTTTGTTGAGGAGGCTATGGAGGCTGTGATCGCTAGCTGTGCTCTGAGTGCTGCCTGGGCCCTGCCTGGGCCGAGCCAGGGCCCCGAGGGGCCTACGAGGGCCCCATGGAGGGGAGGTGCTGGTCTAGGCACTGATCAGATGGCTAATGTGGTTGTGTGGTCATGTGGAGCCCCCCCAAAAAGAAAGCTCACACAAAAGATGCAGCCACAACTCTTACACCCTTGTCAAAGGGTGGGGTGTGTAGGAGGGGCACAACACAAAGGTTCCCTGAGACCCCCTTTTGTTTCGGCCCTGAAAGAATGGTGAGGTCCAGGAGCAGCTGCCGCGGCTGCAGAGGATATTTGAGACGGTCCTTTTCACAAACACAAAGTCTGGACCAGAGAGTGTGCAGGGTGGAGGGGTGCAGGGGAGGAGGGGGGGGGATAGAGTAGAGGGCGGGTGGGGCATTTGTGTACAAAACGAAAGGCACACTTTGACAGGACAACGTGGGCTCTCCTTTGAAAGGAGAGAGCAGAGGGATGGGTGGGGCTGCTACTATGGGTTGGGTTGGAAGAGAAAGAGCCCATAAAGTTCACAGGCGTTAACGCGAGCCCATCAGTCACAGCACAAAGGAGTCCCAGAGGGCAGCCATATGGGCGAAGGAATCTCATCTGTTCAGGGATCACTATCACCAGTCTAGTAGAGGCAGGCCTTTACTAAGCAACAGCAGCTCAGTCCTGGCTCTGCACTCATTGCACTCCCCAACCATAACAAAGATCACTGGTTCTGATTGGATGTGGATGGAGTGTTTCAATGCTCTTGGTGAAGCTTCTCTTCAATAAGTTGAGTGTAGCTATGGTAGGGCATTTCTTGTTTTAATGGTCCTCCTTTTGAATTAGTTGAAGTGAGCTTGTAGTCTTAAAAAGTAATGGAAGCAGTTGTAGTTTTTCCTATTTAGCCATTTTAAAGTTGCATACCCCATGCAGATCTATCCAGTAGATCATATTAGCTCTATTGTAGATCATGTTAGCTGTACCTGAGTTTGTGACATTGATTTGAATCTTTAGATTGTAGTGTCTCCATTACACTATTAGGAAAACATTGAGGAATGGCTTATCTGTTATCTGACTATATGACGTTTTATTTTCAGTACACTGCTCGAACAAACTCAATAATATGCAGGTGAATGTTGAAAACTCTGTTCTATTTGCACAATAAACTGGCCACATTTTTATTTATTTAACTAAACGAGTCAGTTAAGAACAAATTCTTATTAATAATGACAGCCTAGGAACAGTGGGTTAACTGCCTTGTTCAGGGGCAAAATGACAGATGTTTTACATTGTCAGCTCAGGGATTCGATCTAATCAACCTTTCGGTTACTGACCCAACACTCTAACCACTAGGCTACCTGCCACCCCATACTGTGACATCTGACTCAGAAAACACACCACAATTCAGATGATTGTTCACCTCCCTTGCTGACTAGATCTGAGATGTGTGAGAGCTGCTTTCTAGTAGTCAACATCAAGTGCTGCAGATATCGCAAAGTCCACTTTGCTGCTTCCCTCTGGTGTTGAATCAGAGAACTGTCTGCTACAACTGACTATGGGGCAACAGTGCCACCTATTGGACAAAAATAACACAGACACTATAATTACATTACTGCTCAGCTAAACCTCTATAATTTTACTGCATTTACACAGCTTTTGTTTGTTTTACAGAACGTTGCCTCCCAAATAAAAGCTAAGCATTTTAAGCCATTCCATTAGAAATTATTGATTTTAGCACCAGTTATCCATGCATATTGTGTATACCATATGATGTTGAGTGGGGGTCATTTTAATGTGACCATGAGCTCATGAGCTCAGAGATGTAAGGAGAAGAAGAGTCTCATCTCAATAAGCCGTCAGTAATATCAGACTGGCTTAAGGTACATTGGACAGGAAATGGCAGACCCGGACACTTCCCGTGTCAAATGAATCACCAACAGTGAGGAAGAGGAATGGATGGATTTTCCACACTGCTGTTTACAGAGACAAGACTACAGGCCTGTGGTTGTAGCTCTGAGAGACCTGCTGAGACATGATGAGGTTGCCATCTATATTACAGTCTGCTGAAGACAGAGGGTAAACTTCGCAGCAGAGTCGCTTGCTTGGAGGAAAACTGGCAATGAGTTTAGGAGAAGATGGACGAATTTGAATATCGATGAGAGCTATATCTGGGCAAATATATTTATACAGATTAGTTCAAGGCAGAGGATACAGTTGAAGTCGGAAGTTTACATACGCCTTAGCCAAATGCATTTAAACTCAGCTTTTCACAATTCCTGACATTTAATCCTAGTAAATATTCCCTGTTTTAGGTCAGTTAGGATCACCACTTTATTTTAAGAATGTGAAATGTCAGAATAATAGTAGAGAGAATGATTTATTTCAGTTTTGATTTCTTTCACCACATTCCCAGTGGGTCAGAAGTTTACATACACTCAATTAGTATTTGGTAGCACTGTCTTTAAATTGTTTAACTTGGGTCAAACATTTTGGGTAGCCTTCCACAAGCTTCCCAAAATAAGTTGGATGAATTTTGGCCCATTCCTCCTGACAGAGCTGGTGTAACTGAGTCAGGTTTGTAGGCCTCCTTGCTCGCATACGCTTTTTCAGTTCTGCCCACACATTTTCTATAGGATTGAGGTCAGGGCTTTATGATGGCCACTCCAATACCTTGACTTTGTTGCCCTTAAGCCATTTTGCCACAACTTTGGAAGTATGCTTTGGGTCATTGTCCATTTGGAAGACCCATTTGCGACCAAGCTTTAACTTCCTGAATGATGTCTTGAGATGTTGCTTCAATATATCCACATCATTTCCTACCTCATGATGCCATCTATTTTGTGAAGTGCGCCAGTCCCTCCTGCAGCAAAGCACCTCCACAACATGATGCTGCCACACCCGTCCTTCACGGTTGGGATGGTGTTCTTCGGCTTGCAAGCCTCCCCCTTTTTCCTCCAAACATAATGATGGTCATTATAGGCAAACAGTTCTATTTTTGTTTCATCAGATCAGAGGACATTTCTCCAAAAATTACGATCTTTGTCCCCATGTGCAGTTGCCAACCGAAGTCTGTCTTTTTTATGGCAGTTTCGGAGCAGTGGCTTTTTCCTTGCTGAGCGGCCTGTCAGGTTGTCAATATAGGACTCATTTTACTGTGGATATAGATACTTTTGTACCTGTTTCCGCCAACATCTTCACAAGGTCCTTTGCTGTTGTTCTGGGATTGATTTGCCCTTTTCGCACCAAAGTACGTTCATCTCTAGGAGACAGAACAAGTCTCCTTCCTGAGCGGTATGATGGCTGCGTGGTCCCATGGTGTTTATACTTGCGTACTATTGTTTGTACAGATGAACGTGGTAGCTTCAGGCATTTGGACATTTCTCCCAAGGATGAACCAGACTTGTGGAGGTCTACTTTTTTTCTGAGGTCTTGGCTGATTTCTTTTGATTTTCCCATGATGTCAAGAAAAGAGGCACTGAGTTTGAAGGTAGGCCTTGAAATACATCCACAGGTACACATATCAGTTTTTGTTTATAGAAATATACCATTTTGGTACAATGATTCTCCCATGTGGTCAAACACACGGCCAACCGATTTCACCAAGATGGGCAACAACATTTTCCAGTAACATTCCAATAATAAGTCACTCTTGTAAACACCTGGGTTCAAATATGATTTGAGTGCACAATTCTGATAAAACAAATACCAAACACATTCATTTGGAAATAGAGCAATTAGTAATGCCAGAAGCTTTACTGAACTTTTCACTTTGGCTAGCTTAGGCCAAAGATACAATCTTCGGCAAAATCATTCGCATAGAGATTCCTGCTAAAATATTATTTGAAGATGAGGGAGGATGAGAGAGGATGTATGAAATGCATTTGTGAGCTTGCTCATGTTTGTGAGAAAGAGAATTGTAATGAGTTGCCTTAGAACAAGCATTTAGGTTTAGGGTTGTAGTTCTAGAAATACATATCTAGATAGAGATTGCCTTAGAACAAGCATTTAGGTTTAGGGTTGTAGTTCTAGAAATACATATCTAGATAGAGATTGCCTTAGAACAAGCATTTAGGTTTAGGGTTGTAGTTCTAGAAATACATATCTAGATAGAGATTGCCTTAGAACAAGCATTTAGGTTTAGGGTTGTAGTTCTAGAAATACATATCTAGATAGAGATTGCCTTAGAACAAGCATTTAGGTTTAGGGTTGTAGTTCTAGAAATACTCTTATAAAGAGTACACTAAATAAAAATAACTATTGTTTTCAAACCACTCACTCGTCAATAAGGAGGTCACTGAAAGTAAAATTCAAAAGGATGTCAATTAGCCTATCAGAAGCTTCTAAAGCCATGACATTTTCTGGAATTTACAGGCACAGTCAACTTAGTGTATGTAAACTTCTGACCCACTGGAATTGTGATACAGTGAATTATAAGTGAAATTATCTGTCTGTAAACAATTGCTGGAAAAATGACTTGTGTTATGCACAAAGTAGATGTCCTAACCGACTTGCCAAAAGTATAGTTTGTTAACAATACATTTTTGGAGTGGTTGAAAAACGAGTTTTAATGACTCCAACCTAAGTGTATGTAAACTTCCGACTTCAACTGTACATGTGATTGATGTGTTTGATGGCTTAATCCCACAAAGAACTAGAAGTCAAGTTTAACTCTTCACCTGTACCACATATGAATGGACAGACTCTGCCTAACATAAAAGACTCAAATGTGGTTGACTAACTTTCCTATTATTTATCTGTCAACAATTCTTCTGAAGTGAGTCCAAGAGCGTATGTATGTGTATGTGTGCAGCTAAGACACAAATGAAAGCATGTTACGTCAATGTGCGTGTCATCACAATCATGCCTTTAGCATGTTTTTGGGCTGCTCAAGGCATTCCAATGCTCTGACTATGATGCTACAGAAAAGAGAGAACGTCAGTAATTCATCACATTCATCATCACTGCAGTAGGAGGAGAAGACAACCCAAGGTTGCTCTTAGGGGTGTTGCTGTGTCTGAACTGGTGATCGCTGGCTGCATTTATTTCATGCTGGGCTTATGTCCACCCCAGTTCCCATGCCAACACAAGGCTAGGTAGCAGCCCCCTCCTCCCTCACAGTCCCTCCGCTCAGCAGATAGATGCAATGGAAGTCATTTCAGAGAGAATTAACACAGGAGGCTAATACTTCCACAGAGCAAATTGGATTTCTGCGCTCGGCTGCATCCAGAGTATCACTGTATTACACCGGACCAAAGTCTCTCCCCTCCAGGTCTGAAAACGATGTGAATGGCACACATGGGACTGGAGCATGGCATTTGACCACAATTTGACACCTACTGTACTGATGGCCTCAGGCTGTACATACGGTTTACAAGATGTACGTGTAGACTGGCCAAACCAGCCATGTCAGCAAATCAGCAGTCTCAGTGTACAGTATTGGCATTCTGTTTTTATTTAGTGAGAACAGAAGCCTCTGGCCCTCATAACACTGTGTGTGTGTGTGTGTGTGTGTGTGTGTGTGTGTGTGTGTGTGTGTGTGTGTGTGTGTGTGTGTGTGTGTGTGTGTGTGCGTGCGTGCGCTAACTGTACATCAGTGCGTGTCTGTTTAAGTCCGTAAATGATTCTCTGTCAAGTAATTTGTCAAATATTTTCCCAGTTATTGTCATTCACGTCTACCATTCTCAAAATTCACGCATAATCTAACAAATGAGACTTTATGCTAATTCCTTATGACTCAATTATGTTAAAAGCCTGGTTTGACTGACAGACATAATTACAGTCATAACGTTGGCTGAGATATTACCAGCAAATTACTCTGTAATGAATATCAAAGCCTGGTTCCCGCTAGATGAAGGCAGGCTAGGATGAGTAAATAAACGTTCATGTGTTTGCAGTGATGAGCTGCATGTGCCCCAAAGCAGTGCTAGGACACCAGAGAGGTCCATGCTGAATGATTTAGCTGAAATAGTTCAAACTAAGGATTTGATTTGATGTGTACAGAAAGACAAGCAAGATAATTTACCCTAAAAGTCAGGGAACTGTTTTCCTGTGTTAGGTAATACTGAGTCATCATAATAATTGTGTCCATATCAACATATATCGTTTATTTGTTTACATAATTCTACACATGTGAAGGTCAAAATGATCAGTACTTACTGTTACTACTTGTGTCAGTCCATTCATGCAGATGACAACTCATGTATAAATGTTTCTCTTACATATAATTCCACATCAAAGATCAAACTGAAGTTGCCAATGTAGAATAAGACCAATGTTACAACAACCTATTTATAAAGTATTTCCGTTTAAGGGCCTTCAGAGTCTGTTGCAGTAAAGTTCCTTCTCCCTTCACCATTATAGTATCTAGCATTGTTCTGTCGATATGCTGTGGTGTTCTGGGCAGCGCATTGAGACCTATGATGAATGTATTCAAAATACATTTAAAGTTGTTGCATATTTTATGCTCCTCAGATTAATTATACAGTGATGGTCTATTGTTATGATAGTGAAACACAGCCTGTCATTTGCAGTGAGGAATGTTGCTCAACGCTGCTATTTGCACAGCTGCAGGGGTCATAAATTAATCCAGAAACACAAACACATTAGCTCAACTCTTTCATCACATTCTCAAACAAGGTAGCGTGATATCCTCCTCTCCTGTAGTGGATGAGAATGAATAACTCTCTCTCTCTCTCTCTCTCTCTCTCTCTCTTTCTCTCTCTGCAATGGGAGATACCAGTCTCGGCATATCTTGTGTGTGTGTGCATATACATGTGCAGACATGAATAAACAGTTGCTACAATGCTGCTGCTGCCTTGCTCCTGATAACCAGGGCCGGCCCTAGCCTTTTGGGGGTCCTAAGCGAGATTGGGTGAGGGGGCCCCCCACCTCACAGGCAAATTGTTTTAGTGGTACCCTCTTGACAGCAGAGAGAAAATGTTTAGTTTTAAAGTTAATTTCCTGCAATTCTATACATTTTGCCTTGCGGTGTAGAGAAAACGTTGCAGCTTTAAAGCAAGCTTTCTGCCGTTCCACACATTTTGCTATGACTTATGTTATGTTAATGTGATATCTGAGTGAGAGTGACTAAAAAAATCAAGGGTGGCCCCACGGAGGTCAGGTCCCCTGGGCACATGCCCTAAGTGGCCGGTCAGTATTCGGCAATGATTACTACAGGTTTAGATAGCTGGCTAGATGAATTTACTAATCTAAAAATTGTCAGCTGATATGGCTAATTGAGTGACTGTCAGTGACTGACATTTAAAGAGAAAAACTGTTGCTGCACAACCAAATATCACAATTGCAACTTGTGGATTCTACTATTGTAATTCTCAACAGTAAGTAGAGCCCCCGACTGAGTCGCTAATATATATACAGTTGAAGTCGGAAGTTTACATACACCTTAGACAAACACATTTTAACTCAGTTTTCACAATTCCTGACATTTAATCCTGGTAAATATTTCCTGTCTTAGGATCACCACTTTATTTTAAGAATGTGAAATGTCAGAATAATAGTAGAGAGAATGATGTATTTCCGCTTTTATTTCTTTCATCACATTCCCAGAGGGTCAGAAGTTTACATACACTCAATTAGTATTTGGTAGCATTGCCTTTAAATTGTTTAACTTGGGTCAAACATTTTGGGTAGCCATCCACAAGCTTCCCACAATAAGTTGGATGAATTTTGGCCCATTCCTCCTGACAGAGCTGGTGTAACTGAGTCAGGTTTGTAGGCCTCCTTGCTCGCTCGCACACACTTTTTCAGTTCTGCCCACAGATTTTCTATAGGATTGAGGTCAGGGCATTGCGATGGCCACTCCAATACCTTGACTTTGTTGTCCTTAAGTCATTTTGCCACAACTTTGGAAGTCTGCTTTGTGTCATTGTCCATTTGGAAGACCCACTTCCTGAATGATGTCTTGAGATGTTGCTTCAATATATACACATACTTTTCCTACCTCATGATGCCATCTATTTTGTGAAGTACACCAGTCCCTCCTGCAGCAGAGCACTCCCACAACATGATGCTGCCACCCCCATGCTTTACGGTTGGGATGGTGTTCTTCGGCTTGCAAGCCTCCCCCTTTTTCCTCCAAACATAACGATGGTCATTATGGCCAAACAGTTCTATTTTTGTTTCATCAGACTATAGGACATTTCTCCAGAAAGCACGATCTTTGTCCCCATGTGCAGTTGCCAACTGTAGTCTGTCTTTTTTATGGCGGTTTCGGAGCAGTGGCTTCTTCCTTGCTGAGCGTCCTTTCAGGTTGTCAATATAGGACTCGTTTTACTGTGGATATAGATACTTTTGTACCTGTTTCCTCCAGCATCTTCACAAGGTCCTTTGCTGTTGTTCTGGGATTGATTTGCCCTTTTGTACCAAAGTACTAGAAGACAGAACACGTCTCCTTCCTGAGCGGTATGACGGCTGCGTGGTCCCATGGTGTTTATACTTGCGTACTATTGTTTGTACAGATGAACGTGGTACCTTCAGGTGTTTGGAAATTGCTCCCAATGATGAATCAAACTTGTGGAGGTCTAGAATTATTTTCTGAGGTCTTGGCTGATTTCTTTTGATTTTCCCATGATGTCAAGCAAAGATACACTGAGTTCGAAGGTAGACCTTGAAATACATCCACGGGTACTCCTCAAATTGACTCAAATGATGTCAATTAGCCTATCAGAAGCTTCTAAAGCCATGACATCATTTTCTGCAATTTTCCAAGCTGTTTACAGGCACAGTCAACTTCTGACCCACTGGAATTGTGATACAGTGAATTATAAGTGAAAAAATCTGTCTGTAAACAATTGTTGGAAAAATTACTTGTGTCATGCACAAGGTAGATGTCCTAACCGACTTGCCAAAACAATAGTTTGTTTACAAGACATTTGTTCAGTGGTTGAAAAACGAGTTTTAAAGATTCCAATCTAAGTGTATGTAAACTTCCGACTTCAAATATAAATACTGTATACACTGAGTATACAAAACATTAAGGACACCTACTCTTTCCATGACAGACTGACCAGGTGAATCCAGGTGAAAGCTATGATCCCTCGTTGATGTCACTTGTTAATTGAATACACCACCGTTGAAAAGTTTGGGGTCACTTAGAAATGTCCTTGTTTTTGAAAGAAAAGCACATTTTTTGTCCATTAAAATAACATAGAATTGATCAGAAATACAGTGTAGATATTGTTATTGTTGTAAATGATTATTGTAGCTGGAAACGGCAGATATCTACATAGGCGTACAGAGGCCCATTATCAGCAACCATCACTCCTGTGTTCCAATGGCACGTTGTGTTAGCTAATCCAAGTTTATCATTTTAAAAGGCTACTTGATCATTAGAAAACCCTTTTGCAATTATGTTAGCTGAAAACTGTTGTTCTGATTATAGAAGCAATAAAACTGGCCTTCTATAGACTAGTTGAGTATCTGGAGCATCAGCATTTGTGGGTTCGATTACAGGCTCAAAATGGCCAGAAACAAAGGACTTTCTTCTGAAACTCGTCAGTCTATTCTTGTTCTGAGAAATGAAGGCTATTCTATGTGAGAAATTGCCAAGAAACTGAAGATCTCGTACAACGCTGTACTCCCTTCACAGAACAGCGCAAACTGCTTCTAACAGAATAGAAAGAGTAGTGGGAGGCCCCGGTGCACAACTGAGCAAGAGGACAAGTACATTAGAGTGTCTAGTTTGAGAAACAGACACCTCACAAGTCCTCAACTGGCAGCTTCATTAAATAGTACCCGCAAAACACCAGTCTCAACGTCAACAGTGAAGAGGCGACTCTGGGATGCTGGCCTTTCTGTGTTCTTTTGCCCATCTTAATCTTTTATTTTTATTGGCCAGTCTGAGATATGGCTTTTTCTTTGCAACTCTGCCTAGAATGCCAGCATCCCGGAGTCGCCTCTTCACTGTTGACATTGAGACTGGTGTTTTGCGGGTACTATTTAATAAAGCTACCTGTCAAAAGTTTGGACACACCAACTCATTCAAGGGTTTTTCTTTATTTTGAATAATAGTGAAGACATCAGAACTATGAACACATATGGAATCATGTAGTAACCAAAAAAGTGTTAAACAAATCAAAATATATTTTAGCTTCTTCAAAGTAGCCACCCTTTGCCTTGATGACAACTTTGCACACTCTTGGCATTCTCTCAACCAGCTTCATGAGGAATGCTTTTACAACAGTCGTGAAGGAGTTCCCACATATGCTGAGCACTTGTTGGCTGCTTTTCCTTCACTCTGTGGTCCAACTCATCCCAAACCATCTCCATTGGGTTGAGGTCGGGTGATTGTGGAGGCCATGTCATCTGATGCAGCACTCCATCACTCTCCTTCTTGGTCAAATAGCCCTTACACAGCTTGAAGGTGTGTTGGGTCATTATCCTGTTGAAAAACAAATGATAACCCTCTAAGCGCAAACCAGATGTGATGCCGTATCGCTGCAGTATGTAGTAGCCATGCTGGTTAAGTGTGCCTTGAATTCTAAATAAATCACATAGTGTCACCAGCAAAGCACCCCCACACTATCACACCTCCTCCTCCATGCTTCACGGTGGGAACCACACATGCAGAGATCATCAGTCCACCTACTCTGTGTCTCACAAAGACACAGGGGCTGGAACCAAAAATCAAAAATTTGGACTCATCAGACCAAAGGACAGATTTCCACCAGTCTAATGTTCATTGCTCATGTTTTTTTGGCCCAAGCAAGTCTCTTCTTCTTATTGGTGTCCTTTAGTAGTGGTTTCTTTGCAGCAATTCGACCATGAAGGCCTGATTCACACAGTCTCCTCTGAACAGTTGATGTTGAGATGTCTGTTACTTGAACTCTGTGAAGCATTTATTTGGGCTGCAATTTCTGAGGCTGGTAACTCTAATGAACTTATCATCTGCAGCAGAGGTAACTCTGGGTCTTCCATTCCTGTGGCGGTCCTCATGAGGGACAGTTTCATCATAGTGCTTGGTGGTTTTTGCGACAGAACTTGAAGAAACGTTCAAAGTTCTTGAAATTTTCCAGATTACTGACCATCATGTTTTAATGTAATGATGGACTGTTGTTTCTCTTTGCTTATTTGAGCTGGGGGCTATCTGCTGTATACCACTCCTACCTTATCACAACACAACTGATTGGCTCAAATGCCTTTAGAAGGAAAGAAATTCCACAAATGAACTTTTAACAAGGCACAGCTTTTTATTGAAATGCATTCCAGGTGACTACCTCATGAAGCTTGTTGAGAGAATGCCAAGAATGTGCAAAGCTGTCATCAAGGCAAAGGGTGGCTACTTCGAAGCATCTCAAATATATAAAAAAAAATGTTTAACACTTTTTTGGTTACTATGTGATTCTATGTGTACTATGTGTTATTTAATAGTTTTGATGTCTACACTATTATTCTACAATGTTGAAAATAGTCAAAATAAAGAAAATCTCTGGAATGAGTAGGTGTGTCTAAACCTTTGACTGGTACTGTATACATAACTATCGGACTGTTTTATAGGAGAATTACCTTGGAATATACAAGATAAATGCAGATGTTAGTTGCCTTTATTATTTGCTTATGGCTCTCATAGGTGCGGGGGGTTGTGATGCTAGCTGTTTAAAATGATCTCTCTCTCTCTCCCTTTCCCTCCTTATAAAAATGTGTACTGCATTCCTCCAATGGGGGTGGGCCATGGAGTTGTACTTGTGGAGTCCATGTGTGGTGTCTGAAAACCATCCATAGACAGTTAAACCTCAAGACCTGGTATGTGTGGATATGTGTGGGTGAGTACATGAGGCGTAGACAGAGAGAGAGAGAGGTCTGCCAAAGGATACATAGGGTGTTCAGTTACTGTAGTTAGTTGTCCAGCAGCTAGTAAGATCATCATTCTCACTGCCAGATTCCTTAACACACAAGTGAATCTGGAACATAAAACAACAGTACACAGAAAACAGAATCCTCAAAACATAATAGGTATGAAATGATGTAGTTCCATAAATCATAAGGACCACACAGAACTGAAAACACACAAGAGACACAGAAGCCCCAGCGTATAAGCTTTTATTTGTAAGATCTGCGTGCTTCTCAATGAGCTGTGAGACAGAATAACACACATTATGTGGTCCTCCCTGCGTCCGCAGCGCTAAAACTATTCTAATGTTTTTGTGGACTTTGACTCTCCTAGTTTCCTTATTTTAACTGGGATTAGGGAATCCATGACGTACACGTTTATTGGGCTAGATTAGAACACTGGCAGAGAAGGGGGCCTTATTGTACTCGCTGAACTCTAAAGCCTGTCCCATGCTTCCCAGTCGGAACAGTTTGCGCATATATTATGAAGACATTGTGTGACGTTTTTGTTTGTTTTGGTGTTCGGCAGGTTCTTTGAAAGGCTGTTCGTGCACACAGAATGTTTTCTTGTGCAGGGCTTGGTGTGGGCTAACCAATGGTGGGCTTGTTGTGGGCTACCCCGTGTTGGTCTTGGTGTGGGCTGGCCCATGTTGGTTTGGTGTGGGCTGGTCCATGTTGGTTTGGTGCCCGCTAGCCTGTGTTGCATAGGTGTAGGCTAGCCCGTCTTGGGCTTGGTTGTGTTTTTGACTGTTTTTGTATTTTAATGTGTGATGTACTACATTATCAAAAGTATGTGGACACGTGCTCGTCGAACATCTCATTCCAAAATCTTGTGCATTAATATGGAGTTGGTCCCCCCTTTGCTGATGAAACTGTGGGTTTGCACAACGAAAGAATTTCTGTGCAAACTGTCAGAAACCGTCTCAGGGAAGCTCATCTGCATGCTTGTCGTCCTCACCAGGGTCTTGACTGACTGACTGCAGTTCGACGTTGTAACCAGCTTCAGTGGGCAAATGCTCACCTTCGATGGGCACTGGCACGCTGGAGAAGTGTGCTCTTCAAGGATTAATCATGGTTTCAACTGTATCGGGCAGATAGCAGACAGTGTGTATGGCATCGTGTGGGCGAGCGATTTGCTGATGTCAACATTGTGAACAGAGTGCCCCATGGTGGCTGTGGGGTTATGGTATGGGCAGGCATAAGCTACGGACAACAAACACAATTGCATTTTATCGATGGCAATTTCAATGCACAGAGTGCATGAGATCCTGAGATCCTGAGGCCCATTGTCGTGCCATTCATCAGCCGCCATCACCTTATGTTTCAGCATGATAATACACGGGCCCATGTCGCAAGGATCTGTACACAATTCCTGGAAGCTGAAAATGTCCCAGTTCTTCCATGGCCTGCATACTCACCAGACATGTCACCCATTGAGCATGTTTGGGATGCTCTTGATCGACGGGTACGACAGCAACTTTGCACAGTAATTGAAGAGGAGTGGGACACCATTCCACAGGCCACAATCAACAGCCTGATCAACTCTATGCAAAGGAGATGTGTCACACTGCATGAGGAAAATGGTGGTCACGCCAGATACTGATTGGTTTTCAGATCCCAACCCCTCCCTTTTTTTTAAGGTACACTACATGATCGAACATTTCATTACAAAATCATGGGCATTAATATGGAGCTGTTCCCCCCTTTGCTGCTGTAACAGCCTCCACTGTTCTGGGAAGGCTTACCACTAGATGTTGGAACATTGCTGCGGGACTTGCTTCCATTCAGCCACAGGAGCATTAGTGAGGTCGGGCACTGATGTTGGGCGATTAGGCCTGGCTTGCAGTTGGCGTTGCAATGGGGTTGAGGTCAGGGCTCGGTGCAGGCCAGTCAAGTTCTTCCACACAGATCTCGACAAACCATTTCTGTATGAACCTCGCTTTGTGCATGGGGGTATCGTCATGCTGAAACAAGAAAGGGCTTTCCCCAAACTGTTGCCATAAAGTTGGAAGCACAGAATCATCTAGAATGTCATTGTGTGCAGTAGCGTTAAGATTTCCCTTCACTGGAAATATGTTATGACGCTAGCCGTTTAGAATGATTTCATATACATTTTAAGTGTGTGACTCTCTCTCTCTTCTTGTAAGAATGTGTACTGCATTCCTCCAATGAGGGTGGGGCATGGAGTTGCACTTGTGGAGTCCATGTGTGGTGTGTGAAAACCATCCATAGACAATAAAACCTCAAGCCCTGATATGTGTAGATATGTGTGGGTGAGTACATGAGGCGTAGGTAGAGAGAGAGAAAGAGAGAGAGAGAGATGTTAGCCAAAAGATACATAGGGTGTTCAGTAACTGTAGTTAGTCGTACCGCAGCTAATAAGATCATCAGTGGACTCTCAGTGTGAGGCCATTATCACTGCCAGATTCTTTAACACACAAGTGAATGCGGAACATAAAGCAACGGTCTACACAGAAAACGGAATCCGCAAAACATAATAGATATGAAATTATATTTAAGTGATAATGCCCTCAAAGCCGGTGTTTGGAGGATATATTGCCATGGGTATTGTTAACCATGCAAATCGTGCCAATATATTGTCTAAACACCGGCTTTGAGGGCATTGTCACTTTTATACAATGGTTTACCAACATATTCAAATAATAATTGACAAATTTTCATTAAAATGTTTAGTTTTAATTAATTTATTAAAGCTATTTCATCCTTCCGCAAGATATAGTCCTGACACAAGTCTAGGGTTTCTAGAGACGCGACACAGTCGTTCAATCTTTTTGTTCTGTATCTATGGACGCGACCCAGTCGTTCAGGTTTTTTGTTCTGTATCTATGGACGTGACCCAGTCGTTCGTTCTAAATGTTCCATTGCCATACTGGCTGGCAACGTTCTTATCCCTTGCTGGCTAGCTAGCCAACTACGGCTAACTTACAGTCACATAAAAAAGTGCAGCCAGAATAACAGCAAAGTAGCTGCATTTGCATTTGTTTAAGCTGTTTAAACATTTATTTGGATACATCCATAACAATAAACTGATGAGCCGCTCTGTCAGACGGTTGCTAGGAGTGGTGGTAGGAGTCAGGCGCAGAGAGCAGAGGTACGGAACTTTGTGTTTATTTAAACAAAAAACACAACACGATCGACGCCAACACAAACGGCGTGGGAAAAATGCCAAGTGCCCAAAACAGGTGCACAGCATGCATACAATATTACAGTAGTAAATCGCCAGCACATCCAACTACAAAAAACACAACCTGACGCTAAAATAATCCCGCACAACACTGGGCGGGCTAACCAGGCTTAAATAACCAAAATCAAAAGACCAAATGAGGAACAGGTGCAAACAATAAGACATACCAAACGAAAAGGAAAAAGGGATCAGCGGCGGCTAGTAGGTCGGTGACGACGACCGCCGAGCGCCGCCCGAGCAGGCAGGGGAGCCACCTTCGGTGGGATTCGTGACTCGCTCACTCGTCAGGACACCATTGTTCAGAGGAGCTAGCCAATAACACAACTACAGTAACATAATCACTTCAAAGTGAAGCTGGAAAGACCGCAAATTAGCTGCGTATCATTTTACCTTTTTTCAATTTACATTTTTTTGTATATATCCATAAAAATGATGCCAGCTGAATCATGATTTCAACTGGCTGAGAAATGCTGCCTGCCTGTCTGTCTCGTCCCGACTCACGTTCATTACTATGGGACAGCAGGAGATCAAATTTGAATATTGAAACAATGTTGCAAATGTCGGAGAGACAGACAGCAAGGTTTATACAAATCTCCGCTGTTGATAACTAAATGTTAGTCTAAAAGAAATGTGCGATAATATCTAAATGCTTTTTATAGTGGAGATCAATTTTATAAATTGCTTGGCTGGGCTGATGAGACAATGGATTGCGCAGTCAGATGTAACAGTGTAAATAGGCATTTTAACATCATCGATTTAGCCGGTGGCAACTTGTGGAATAGACACCAGCTCGATTCATGATTAGACCCACCGTTGTATACAGTTCCATGAACCATAAGGACCACACAGAACTGAAAACACACAAGAGACACAGAAGCCCCAGCATATACGCTCTCATTTGTAAGATCTGCGTGCTTCTCAATGAGCTGTGAGACAGAATAACACACATTATGTGGTCCTCCCTGCGTCCGCAGCGCTAAAACTATTCTAGTGTTTTTGTGGACTTTGACTCGCCTAGTTTCCCTCTTTTAACTGGGATTAGAGAATCCAGAACAAACACGTTTATTGGGCAAGATTAGAACATTGGCAGAGAAGGGGGGCTTATTGTATTCTCTGAACTCTAAAGCCTGTCCCATGCTTCCCAGTCAGAACAGTTTGGCATATATTATGAAGACATTGTGTGACGTTTTTGTTGGCCTAGATTAGAACACTAGTAGAGAAGGGGGCTTACCTTGCTCCATGAAGGGGCTGAAGGGGCTTAGCCCTCTCAGTTTTAGTTTTATGTCCCTATATAAACAGCAAAACAGTTTAAATGATTGAACGACAGGTTGGCAAAAATAAAAAATAAATCTCTTCTGCGCTGTCAGCATAATGGACAGAGCGCGCCGCGGTGTGTGTAGGGGGTTACGGAAAGCCACTGGGCAGTTAGGGATGACTCCTTTGGTTTTCCATAAAAAGTGGGGAAAATGCTTCTCATCTCTGTGGTGGGCTAAATGAATAACATGATATGCCTCTACCTGTAATATTTGATCTTGTGTAACGATCGTCTGACAGAGGGGACCAAGATGCAGCGTTGTAAGTGCTCATATTAACTTTAATGACACTTTAAATAAAACAAGAAAACGAAAGCCAACAGTTCTGCCAGGTGAACACACAAGACAGAAAACAACTACCCACAAAACCCCAAAGGAAAACAGGCTGCCTAAGTATGGCTCCCAATCAGCGACAACAATGTACAGCTGTCCCTGATTGAGAGCCATACCAGGCCAAAAGAAAGAAATACAAAGCATAGAAAAAAGGACATAGAATGCCCACCCTAGTCACACCCTGGCCTAACCAAAATAGAGAATAAAACCCTCTCTATGGCCAGGGCGTGACATCTTGATTAATAAGGGTGGGGTCAAGTGTACCATTGAAGCTGCTTCACTCAACTCTGCCTCACGCCCCACCACTACTGAGTTTAGTTAGCTTCTTAGCTAGCTGTAAAAAGTGTTAGTGTTATTAGCCTTAGCCTATTTAGCTGTCTCAAACCAGCTAATCTTCCACAATGGATATCAGAAATTGGCTTCGCCAAAGTATCCAAACAAAGGAGAAGGAGAAGGAGAGCGATGAGCAGCAGCATCAAACCATGAGGCAGCTGCCAAGCCCGGCAGCGATGATGCTGCCGAGCTCCAGCTAGCTTTGTGTACAGAGCCTGCCCACCTTTCCACAAGCGCCGCCAGGATAATGGCTCAACAGCCACCTCCATCTCCACCTCCGACTGTTGCTGTTGATCTTGGAACTTAGGAGCTAGCACAGGTTAGCCTAGAATTGGCGCTTGGACTGAAATAGGTGCCGATACTCTTTTTGGGTGCTGGTACTGTTTATATTTAGGTTCAGGAGTCCATAATACTTTTGAGCTAATATTCTATAAGATGAAGGGGAGCTCAAGCAGTAGACAATGTTAGGAGCCGGTATTCAGCTCCGTTGAGCTCCTGCCCAAGTCAAGCACTGCCTAGAAACCAAAATGCTAATTTAATAGCAACTGGTTCATAGGAGTGGCTGGAATACTCGGTTGCTGCAGATTGCGGCATTTTGTTTTCCATGTAGAAAGTTCTGTGTTGGGTCCAATGCTAACGCAGACAAGGCTTTCAACAAAGCTCGGTATTTTAACTGGAAGAATGCTATTGATACTACCAAAAGATTTGCTAGGCACCCATCAAGCAAAGAGCGTTTGAAATGCAGTGCACTATGGAAAGAAAAACAACTTCGAAGTGCAATGGGAACATTAGTGTCAACACTTGTTAATGATGGGCAGCTGGCAAGAAATGGCATGTATTTGTTTTTTTCACTTCTGAATTTGCCCACTCTGGTTCCTTTTCAATTTCTTTTTTTTTGTATACTATATCCAAAAAAATTATGACAGCTGAATCCTGATTTTGACTGGCTAAGAAACGCTGCCTGCCTGACTGTCTCGTCCTAACTCACCCCAAATCTGTAGTGATTTTACCTTTTTCACATCTAGAAAGTCATGGCTCTCTCTATTTCTACATCCAGAAGGATCCTTGGTCCCGTCTACCTTCAGTGTGTATGATTCTCTGGGCCTGTCTCCACTATGCCGACCGTGTTTACTGCACTGAAACATGGATTGACTTTTGTGGCGTCCACAGCTAAATGCGAGAACTAATTGTCCACTTTGACAAACGTGTGTAGTCAGCAAAGAAGAAGCATGCTACACCTGAAAGCTCAACTAATCCAATTGGTATTTGAGGGGGACATGGGTGGGCCCCGGTGGCAATACATTTGTAAAACCAAAGCTTATCTTGGCTTGGAAGAGTTCCAGTGTTGTGTTGGATAGTCATAGCCAGCTAGTTAACATAGCATCCCTCTGTTTGAGAAAGGTGTCTGAGTAGACCAACTAGCTAGCTGCATTTGTTAGCTAACTACGTTAAAAAAATATATTTGAATCACTCTTTCTCTCTTGCTCCTCCTTCATTTTTGAATAAATTAATTTGTTCAAAACTGTTAAACTATTGTCTTTCTACTCACAACATGTTATGCACTGCAGTGCTAGCTAGCTGTAGCTTATGCTTTCAGTACTAGATTCATGATCTGATCATTTGATTGGGTGGACAACATGTCAGTTCATGCTGCTGGAGCTCTGATAGGTTGGAGGACGTCCTCCAGAAGTTGTCATAATTACTGTGTAAGTCTATGGAATGGGGTGAGAACCATGAGTCTCCTAGGTTTTGTATTGAAGTCAATGTACCCAGAGGAGGACAGAAGTTAGCTGTCCTCCGGCTACACCATGGTGCTACCCTACAGAGTGCTGTTGAGGCTACTGTAGACCTTCGTTGAAAAACAGTGTGTTTTAATCAATTATTTGGTGACTTTTCAAATGTTTAAAAAACATATTTTTTATGAAATGGATGGTCCTCCCCTTCATTCTCTGAGGAGCTTCCACTGATCTAGACATGAATCTGCAGGACCTCCGCCAGCCAAAAAAGCTAAGTAACATTAACCCTTCTAATTGCAGTCGCTGTACTCTTAATATGCAGGAGAACTATCGCCTTATTGTGAGGATAGCCGAGTCGCAAGCCCAGCTTCAGACGCAATCGTTAGGTAAGGGTAATTTAAGTATAGGAAAGGATGAAACAGCATACGTGCCACCAGTAAGTACAGGTAGTAGTGTTAATCTCCTCATTCAGCTGATAGAAACTTTCAACCAGTTTTCCACACCTAGCAATGAGTCAGAGCCTGAGCATTCTCGGGTCTCTCCTCCACCTGTTACGGGGTCTGAGCCGCCGAAGCCTCCGACCATTACCTCTGACAAATTGAAAACCCTAGTCATTGGCAACTTCATTACCTGCAATATTAGACTTAAAAATAATCATCCAGCCATCATACATTGTTTACCAGAGGGCAGGGCTACCGACATAAAGGCTAGTCTGAAGATGGTGCTGGGGATATAGGGATATCTTTTTAAGTGCCAGTTGAAACGGGATTAAAAGTTAGTAATAAAGTCTCTCCTGACAAAGCCAAAACTTGACCCAGAAAATGTAAAACACTTTCCACCTATGTCGAATCTCCCATTCCTCTCAAACATTTTAGAAAAAGCATTTACCAAGCAACTCACTGCCTTTCTGATGACAAATAATGCAATTAAATGCTCCAGTCTGGTTTTAGACCCCATTATAGTACTGAGACCACACTCGTGAAGGTGGTAAATTACCTTTAATTGGCATCAGACCACAGCTCTGCGTCCGTCCTCATGCTCCTAGACCTTGGTGCCACTTCGACAACATCGATCAACATATTCTTTTGGAGAGATTGGAAACCAGAATTGGTCAACGTGGACAAGTTCTTGTCTGGTTTAGAGCTTATCTGTCAGAAAGATATCAGTTTGTCTCTGTGGATGGTTTGTCCTCTGATAAATCCATGATGTTCCTCAAGGTTCCATTCTAGGACCACTATAGTTTTCACTATATATGCTAACTCTTGGTGATGTCATTTGGAATCATAATGTCAACTTTCACTGCTCTGAAGACGTCACACAGCAGTACATTTGGATGAAACATGGTAAAGCCCCAAAATTGCCTAAATTGGAAGCCTGTGTTTCAGACAGTGGGTGACTGCCAGTTTTTTACTTTTACGCTCGGACTAAACAGAGATGCTAGTTCTAGGTCCCAAGAAACAAAGAGATCTGTTGTCGGATATGACAATGAATCTTACTGGTTGTACAGTCGTCTCAAATAAAACTGTGAAGGACCTCGACGTTACTCTGGAACCTGATCTCTCTTTTGACGAACATATAAAAAATATTTCAAGAGCAGCCTTTTTCCATCTTCGTAACATTGCAAAAAATCGTAAATGTTTGGTCCAGAAATTATTCAGAAAAGTAAATCCATGCTTTTGTCACTTCAAGATTAGACTACTGCAATGCTCTACTCTCCAGCTACCCAGATAAAGCACTAAATAAGCTTCAGTTGGTGCTAAATACGGCTGCTAGAATCTTGACCATATTATCTCTCTCTCCCCTTCCGGAGGGCCTGAGCCCTAGGACCATGTCTCAGGACTACCTGGCCTGACGACGGGCTGTCCCGGTCCCCAGTCCACCTTGTCGTGCTGTTGATCTAGTTTCCTCCGCTGTCTTGATCTCTGAATGCTCGGCTATGAAAAGCCAACTGACATTTACTCCATTTACTCCTGACCTGTTACACCCTCTATAACTGCTGTGATTATTATTTGACCCTGCTGGTCATCTATGAACATTTGAACCTCGTAAAGAACGATCTGGTCTTAATCTCTACCCGGAAAATCCAGAAGAGGACTGGCTACCCCTCAGAGCCTGGTTCCTCTCTAGGTTTCTTCCTAGGTTCCTGCCTTTCTAGGGAGTTTTTCCTAGCCACCGTGCTTCTACATCTGCATTGCTTGCTGTCTGGGGTATTAGGCTGGGTTTCTGTATAAGCACTTTGTGACATCTGATGAGGGCTTTAAAAATACATTTGATTGATTGACCTAGAAACAGCGCAAACTAAGCTAGAAGGTGAAATCTATTTCCTAAAAAATCATTAGAATCACTCGAAAATTATTCCCAACCCAACATCCTTCATGAGCAATCTTTTCTATGAAGTGTTTTGGTGGAAGATGCTGGGTCCCATGCCACCTCTCCGGAACGGATCTCTGTGTATGATTGTATGAATCCACAGTTGTGAAGTCAAAGAGCAAATAGTTCACCTCGTAGCGGAATTGGGGACTCTGACCTATGCAGAGATCTACCCAGTTCTGAGTGCCGAACTGCTGAAACAGAGGGCAACTTACAATGAGGTGTGATCCCAGCTACGTGAGCTAAACCTGAGATGCGGCTTTATCCACACAGCAAAACTAATCTTGACCTTCCAGAATAAAACACACATGTTTTCCACTGCCAAGGAGGCTCAATATTTTTTCCATAAGCACTTCCAAGTCCAACAAACAAGGGGACGAGCTGACCGATCTAGGTTAACCACAATTTGGCTGGCACAATATTCAGGTATGCTAACCACACACAATCATGCAGCCTAGCCTATGTATGTGATGTTTCCCTCAGCATAAGACAATGATGAGAAAACCCTCTGAATTGTGTAAAAGGAACACTATTATTATTATTGTTGCTGAACATTGGACTTCATTATTATTATATTTCCTGTATTCCAGGACATTTAGACATTGATGACTACAATTAATGAACAATGGACAATATATTGAAGTGCCATACAGACTGGGGTTGCTTCCTTGTGGGGCTACAGCACATTGCATCCCTATGGGCTAAACTGTTTAGGATAGATGGCCAGTCCCATATGGGTTCACAGGGAGGATTTCTGGGTGGGGAACGTTTCCCTGTGGGTCCTGCTTTATATTTTACATCCATGGGCTTATTAACACTAAAGATAATAATTACATCATGAATACTACTTTTTTTGTCAATGTCAGCGCTAGCTATTCTCTTTTAGAATTTAAAAGGCCTAAACTCACCTATTACACATTCCAGATGTCTTGATATCCTAGCAAGAAACCATTGCAATACTCCAAAGGAGAACCATTTGTACAAACTGTCTGCTTTTTCATCAGCTCCAAACAAACGAAAGGTGTAATCATAATGAAAAAAATAAGAAACAAAAAATTACCATCTTGGGTAAAGGCAGAGACCAAGAAGGCAGAATCACTTTCCTTAAATATATTCATAATCGAAACAAAATGACCTTTTATTAATGTGTATGCTCCAATTTCATATTATCCTAAGTTTTTTGATTCTCTGAAAGACATTTTGTTAGAATTAACTGAATTCCATCTGGTTATTGGGACAGACATGAATGCCAATTTGGACATGCCAGCCAAATCTAGTACGATCAACTACAATTCACACGCTACCAAGGCTCTCCAGCATATACTCTCTGATTACAACCTCAATGATGCTTGGTGAGCACATAATCATTAAGAATAATTCATTTTCATGAATTGATTTCATACTATTATCTACACATCTATTTTCTTGAATCAATAAAACAGACATTCGACATCTGAGCTTGTCTGACCACCACATTTACTACTGCCAATTAAACATTTCATTATCTCCTAAAAGAGTCACAGTGTTTCATTATTACAAAATCCTAATTAATTTATAACGATCAATAAAAATTCAGTCGAAGAGCCCCAGATTCTATGGGATGCCACCGAAGGTTTTGTTAAAAAATAATGCAACCTCATTTGCATCTGGGTTGAATAAATCACAATTAAAGAAGATATCAGAATTGGAAATGTTGACTGTGTTAGAGCATTCTCAACAAACACTCTTTATAGACCAGTTAGCTATTACTCTTTCCAAAATCAAGACAGAACTTCATTTATTGATAAGGTAGAGAGCAGAATTTGCCATCCATTGAGTTAGACTCATTACTTCCATGGTAATCATCCCAGTCGTTTACTGGCCAACAAGCTACACAGTAATTACCAATTAGCTGATATAGCAACTAGTGAATCTGAAACAGGGGGATTACTATCAGAACCCAAATTAATCAAAGATTCTCCCACTTCTATAAAGAACTGTACACCTCTAATTGTAAATCTACACCAAGCCAGACTAAGTCCTTTCTAAAATAATTAAGAACTCCTCTTCTCTCAACAGAGGAAGTCACCTTGCTGGGAGCCCAGATCTTTCTCAATGAACTCAAAAGGGCATTGGATAGCATGAATAAAGGCAAATCACCTGGATAGGATGGTATTCCTCATAAGGTCTGTTTAAAATGTTGGAATCAATTAGGTCCACTATTTCTCTAAATGATTAATACAGCCGTTCGCAAAGGTTCATTTGGAAGAGATGTGAACACAGCACTAATTTCACTTTTATTAAAAAAGGTAAGGATGCCACCCAGTGTTCTCACTATCACCCCCTATCTTTGATAAACACAGATATTAAACTGTTTTCCAAAATGTTGTCGTCCCGTCTCGAGATTTACTTAGTCAAATTGATCCACACGGACCAAAGAGAGTTTGTTAAAAAGCTTTTATCCCCAGATAACATGTGTCAACTATTACATACAGTATCTTAGATGCTTCATCAGAAACAACAGCTCCTAGGGCTTTATTATCTCTTGATGCAGAAAAAGATTTTGATAGACTGGATAGGTCATATCTCTGGTCTGTCTTGGAACATATGGAAATTAGCTCCAATTTCATTAATATGATTAAAATACTATATGCCAATCGCTCAGCCATAGTAATAACAGGTAATATCTACTCTATTCTGTTCAGATCCACTAGAAGCAGCAGACAAGGAGATCCAATTTTGCCTCTGCTATTCTTATAGGTAATTCGCCAGTTGACAGAAATAACATAAATTTCTCTCAAATCTACTGATCATTTAATATCATTATACACACACAATATTTTACTATATCTAGACAATGTATCTCAATCGCCACAAACGCATTGAAGATCTTAGTTAAATTCCACTTAATCTCAAATTATAAAATTAATGTAACCAAGTCAGCCTTACTGTCATGTGTGCTCCCTCTCCGGCCTCTAGGTCACCAGGCTGCTCATTATGGTGCACACCTGTCACTATCGTTACGCGCATCAGTGCATTATGACACTCACCTGGATTCCATCACCTCCTTGATTACCTGCCCTATATATGTCACTCCCTTTGGTTCCTTCCCCAGGCGTCATTGTTTTTGTTTCTGTGTCATGTCTGTGCGTTGTTCGTGTTTTCTTGTTTTGTATTATGTTACGTTTATTTATTAAAACATTCACTCCCTGAGCTTGCTTCCCGACTCTCAGTGCACATCGTTACACTTACTGCCCCTCAAGACCTCGATGGAGGACTCCACCTCTATTTATGGAATCCCAATAGTTTCCCATTTTAAATATTTGGAAGAAGATATATTTCCTTCTTTCGATAAAACAATTGCCAGAAACTTTAACAGAACGCTCAAATCACTTCAATCCATCCTCAGTAGATGGAATAATATCCCAGTTGCTTTAAGCGGCAGAATATCTATTGTCAAAATGAATATATTGCCACGGCTGAATTTCTGTAGTTCAATGCTTCCCATGGCTCCTCCTTCTGGCTATTGGGATAAAATTCCTAGTGCAGTTTCAAAATGTATATGGTAAAGTAAACGACACTGG
Source organism: Salmo trutta (assembly GCF_901001165.1). Taxonomy (NCBI): domain Eukaryota; kingdom Metazoa; phylum Chordata; class Actinopteri; order Salmoniformes; family Salmonidae; genus Salmo; species Salmo trutta. The sequence continues at coordinate 67,779,150 of NC_042968.1, forward strand.
ATAAAATTAACACATTTACAAAGAGGGAAAAATGTAGGAGGACTATCTATACATAACTTTAAAATTTCACCCCATCCAAAATTGGTTTAGACATGACTCTTCTGCCCCCTGGCTGAGTATAGAGAAATATGGTGTCTCCTATTGCCCTGGAAAAAGTGGTCTTCACTGATACATCCTTAAACAATGTAAAGTATGCTTTGGTTCTATTATTGCTCACACCATTTCTATTTGGCGCAAAATTGAAAAACAATGTAACTGGGAATTAAAATGGCATGCCCATACTCCTATATTTCACAATAATGCCTCGCGATCTGGAGGGCGGCCTTTTGTATCCCCCAATGGTCCAAATGTGGAATCCGTACCCTTACCTATATCATGGACAGTAATGGTTTGAGAACATTCCAAGGTTTATAAGACACATACATACCAGACAACTCTTTTTTTCTATATTTACAACTTAGGTCAAGCTATGCTGGCCTATGGAGTCTCTTGGGGAAACCCAACTACCAAAATATTCAATGGGGGGATTTATAAATAAATTATCTAGGCTCCCAAAAGGACTGACCTTTATAATATATAAACAACTTTTGGAAAGCTCATATTCTGAGCTAGCTATTAAAAAAGTATGGTTGCAATGGTATGCGTGAAGGGCTGTAGGAAGTCAGGCGCAGGAGAGCAGATAGTTGGTAGCAAAACGGAGCCTTTTATTTGGCGACCCAAAAGCACACGGCACAGACTAACATGAAATACAAATAAGGGTTTAACATAACCAAGCGTAACCAGCCTAACGTGCGCATACATGAACAGATAAACAATCACTCACATGGGGGAACAGAGGGTTAAATAATGAACAAGTAATTGGGGAATTGAAACCAGGTGTGTAAGACAAGGACAAAACAAATGGAAAATGAAAAGTGGATTGGCGATGGCTAGAAGGCCGGTGACGTTGACCGCCGAATGCCGCCCTAACAAGGAGAGGGACAGACTTCGGCGGAAGTCGTGACAATGGTCCACAGATCTAATTGAATCTTAGCCACGCGTTAACTGGAAAAGAATATGGAAAATGTATTTATACATTTTAAGTTTGTTAACAGACTGTATTTAACATCAAGGAAGTGTTTTACAATGAAATTGGCCCCAACTCCCAATGGTTCAATGTGTCCCTTCAATCAATCCTTCATATGATGCGGAAATGCCCTGCAGTTAAATGCATCTGGGGCAAAGTTCAAAATTCATTTAGAAGTGCATGAATTAAAATATTCAATGCTTTCCTTCTATTATGTTACTTAATGGTGATAACCCCTTGAATCTCTCAATCAATCAGAGAAGATTGCTTCTGACATGCAGCATTGCTACAAAAAAATGAATGTTCCCTCGAAGATGGAAATCACCTCATACCCTCCCATTTATCCAGTGGATACAGTTATTTTTAGAAGTTCAAACACTATAATTATCGACAGCTAGAATGAATGGTGCTAATCAAGAAACAATTGAGGCCTGGACAAATAAACTTGACTCTGTAAAGAACAATCTCAGCTAAATCCCCACGTCCCTTTTTCAGGACCCTGTCTTTCAAAGATAATTCGTAAAAATCCAAATAACTTCACATATCTTCATTGTAAAGGGTTTAAACACTGTTTCCCATGCTTGTTCAATGAACCATAAACAATTAATGAACATGCACCTGTGGAACGGTCGTTAAGACACTAACAGCTTACAGACAGTAGGCAATAAAGGTCACAGTTATGAAAACTTAGGACATTAAAGAGGCCTTTCTACTGACTCTGAAAAACACCAAAAGAAAGATGCCCAGGGTCCCTGCTCATCTGCGTGAACGTGCCTTAGGCATGCTGCAAGGAGGCATGAGGACTGCAGATGTGGCCAGGGCAATAAATTGCAATGTCCGTACTGTGAGACGCCTAAGACAGCGCTACAGGGAGACAGGACAGACAGCTGATCGTCCTCGCAGTGGCATACCACGTGTATCAACACCTGCACAGGATCGGTATATCCGAACATCACACCTGCGAGACAGGTACAGGATGGCAACAACAACTGCCCGAGTTACACCAGGAACGCACAATCCCTCTATCAGTGCTCAGACTGTCCGCAATAGGCTAAGAGAGGCTGGACTGAGGGCTTGTAGGCTTGTTGTAAGGCAGGTCCTCACCAGACCTCACCGGTAACAACGTCGCCTATGGGCACAAACCCACCATTGCTGGACCAGACAGGACTGGCAAAAAGTGCTCTTCACTGACGAGTCGCAGTTTTGTCTCACCAGGGGTGATGGTCGGATTTGCGTTTATCGTCAAAGGAATGAGCGTTACACCGAGGCCTGTACTCTGGAGCGGGATCGATTTGGAGGTGGAGGGTCCGTCATGGCCGTCATGTGTCACAGCATCATCGGACTGAGCTTGTTGTCCTTGCAGGCAATCTCAATGCTGTTCCTTTTGATTTTGACTCCCCCCCCTTTGTTCAGGGACACATTATTAAATTTCTGTTAGTCACATGTCTGTGGAACTTGTTCAGTTTATGTCTCAGTTGTTGAATCTTGTTATGTTCATACAAATATATATATATATATTGGCTTTTGTAACTTTCTTTGTAACTTTCTTTGCTTTCAGGCCAACGGGGAAGGGGTGGTACGGGAGGGGATGGGAAGGAGTGGGAAGCATGCTTTCTTCAGGGTGGGCGGGCGGGGCGCGAGGTTAGAATGGCGGGGTGGGAAGCATGGTATCCGGGTGGGGAAGGAGAATGCGAGTGGGTGGATGAGGACTGAGGGGGGAAACCGGACGGGGTTATCTTCATATGCATTTAGAAAAATAAAAAAATACCTGTATATGCCCCCTCTGAAAATAAAAAATTACAAAAGTAAATAAAAAGTTGGTCACAAAAAAAAGGAGTGTACTGTACCATATCACAACTTGTTGCTGAACTCATGAGCGAGCGGCAATATTTTCCATGTTTGAAGCGGGCCTGTATTTACACTGATTGCACAAAACATTAGGAACACCTTCTGTTGCAACCCCTTTTGCCCTCAAAACAGCCTCCATTCATTGGGGCATGGACTCTACAAGGTGTCGGAAGCATTCCACAGGGATGCTGGCCCTTGTTAATCCAATGCTTCCCACAGTCAAGTTGGCTGGATGCCCTTTGGTTAGTGGACCATTTTTGATACACACAGGAAACTGTTGAGTGTGAAAAACCCAGCTGTGTTGCAGTTCTTGACATACTCAAACCAGTACGCCTGGCACCCACTACCATACCCCGTTCAAGGGCACTTAAATCTTTTGTCTTGCACAATTCACCCTCTGAATGGCATACATACACAATCCATGTCTCAATTGTCTCAAGGCTTAAAAATCATTCTTTAACCTGTCTCTTCCTATTCATGATTTATGTGGATTTAACAGTTGACATGAGGGATCATAGCTTTAACCTGGTGTAACGATCGTCGTAAGGAGGAGACCAAGGTGCAGCGTGGTAAGTGCTAATGATTACATTTTATTTAACTCAGAACACTAAACAAAATAACAAACAAAGGAAAATTAACGTCACATTCTGCAGGCTTTCACTGAGCTGTACAAAAACAAGATCCCACAACTGAAGGAGGGATAAAGGGCTGCCTAAGTATGATTCCCAATCAGAGACAATGATAGACACCCCACATCACACCCTGACCTAACCAAACTAGAGGAAATAAAACGTCTCTTTGAGGTCAGGGCGTGACAGTATCCCCCCCAAATGTGCGGACTCCCGGCCGCAAACCTGAATCTAAAGGGGAGGGTCTGGGTGGGCATCTACCCATGGTGGCGGCGCCGGTTCGGGGCGTAGCCCCCGCTCCGCCCGCTGATCCCTCCGCTTTTGTACCACCGGAACATGGATCATCGGAGGCTCTGGACTGCAGACTGCCGCTGGAGGCTCTGGACTGCAGACCGCCGCTGGAGACTCCGGACTGCAGACCGCCGCTGGAGACTCCGGACTGCGGACCGTCGCTGAAGACTCATGACTGTGGAATGTCGCTGGAGGCTCCGGAATGCGGAATGCCGCTGGAGGCTCCGGACTGCAGAACGTTACTGGAGGCTCCGGACTGGGGAACGCCTCAGGAGGTTCCGGACTGTAGGCTGCGGAAATTGGCTGGAGGCTCCGGACTGGGGAACGTCTCAGGAGGTTCCGGACTGTAGGCCGTCTCAGGAGGTTCCGGACTGTTGGCCGTCTCAGGAGGTTCCGGACTGTAGGCCGTCTCAGGAGGTTCCGGACTGTAGGCCGTCTCAGGAGGTTCCGGACAGTAGGCCGTCTCAGGAGGTTCCCGACTGTAGGCCGTCCCAGGAGGTTCCGGACTGTAGGCCATCTCAGGAGGTTCCGGACCGGGGACCGTCACTGCAGGCTCCGTGCCATGGATCGTCACTGCAGGCTCCGCGCCATGGATCATCACTGGAGGCTTTTTGCCATGGATCGTCACTGGAGGCTCCGGGCCATGGATTATCACTGGAGGCTTCGTGCCATGCATCATCCCTACAGGCTCCGGGCCATGGATCATCCCTACAGGCTTCTTGCCATGTATTATCACTGGAGGCTCCGCGCCATGGATTATCACTGGAGGCTTCGTGCCATGGATCATCACTACAGGCTCCGGGCCATGGATCATCACTGGAGGCTTCTTCCGTGGAGCCGGAACAGGTCTCACCAGACTGTGGAGACACACTGGAGGCCGGGTGCGCAGAGCAGGCACAGGATATACTGTGCCATGGTGACGCACTGGAGGTTTGGAGCGTAAGGCTAGCACAACCCGTCCTGGCCGGATGCTTACTTTAGCCCGGCAAGTGCGGGGCGCTGGCACAGGACGAACTGGGCTGTGAAGGCGCACTGGCGACACAGTGCGTAGAGCTGGCGCAGGATATCCTGGGCCGTGGAGGCGCACTGGAGATCTGGAGCGTATGGCTGGCACAACCCGTCCTGGCTGGATGTTCAGTTTAGCCCTGCAAGTACGGGGCGCTGGCACAGGACGAACTGGGCTGTGAAGGCGTACTGGTGACACAGTGCGTAGAGCTGGCGCAGGATATCCTGGAGGCTTTGCAGGCTTACACTGAGCTGTACAAAACCAAGATCCCACAACTGAAGGAGGGAAAAGGGCTGCATAAGTATGATTCCCAATCCGAGACAACGACAGACAGCTGCCTCTGATTAGGAACCATACTCGGTCTAACACAAAGAAATACAAAAACTAGATTGCCCACCCCACATCACACCCTGACCGAACCAAACTAGAGGAAATAAAACGTGTCTCTAAGGTCAGGGCGTGACACCTGGAATCACCTGGTCCGTCTATGTCATGGAAAGAGCAGGAGTTCCTAATGTTTTGTACACTCAGTGTATTTGGCAAGACAGCTGTGCATGGCTGCATCTCACTGTAGTAGGATGTAGGCTGCTTTGGTTATTTGGATCACCATTCACCTTTTGTTTACTGTGTTTGTTTACTGTTAATGTAACTAGCCTATTATAGATTGTGTCGTGCCTTTATTGGTCTGATATTTTGTTTACTAGGCCTACTTCGTGAAAAGAAGAATACGAATATACAGAATAAAAATATTTTAAAACATGCATCTTGTATGCAACAAGGCACTAAGGTAATACTGAGAAGAAGAAAAAACACGATGGCTGCTCGTCCATAGAAACCCATTTCATGAAGCTCCCAACAAACAGTTATTGTGCTGACGTTGCTGCCAGAGGCAGTTTGGAACTCGGTAGTGAGTGTTGCAACCGAGAACAGACGATTTTTAAGTGCTACAGCACTCGGCGGTCCCGTTCTCACTTGTTGGAAAGGTGACACTTTGAAAGTCACTGAGCTCTACAGTACAGGCCATTCTACTGCCAATATTTGTCTATGGAGATTGCATGGCTGTGTGCTCGATTTTATACACCTGTCAGCAATGGGTGTGGCCAAATTCACTAATTTGAAGGGGTGTCCACATACTTTTGGCCATGTAGTGTATATTGATGAAGTATGATTATGATTAAAGTATTTTTAAATAAATACAAATTCTGCTTGGGTACTCCTAGTAGGAGTGGGAACTATGGACAGGATTCTTCAATTAAGTGTTTGTTGTCACATTCAACGAGAGACTAGAGAAACTAGTTTTCATGCACATTATTGAGAAATACTGCACCAAACGTCTTAGTTAAAATTGCGCGACTAAGACCTCAGCAAACACGTCAACATTTATTGCAGATTTCTTGATTTATCTTAGATTCATTCTGACTATTTTGAGGAAGTGTACAGTGGCGATGTTGTTGGTACAGCATCTCAAGAGGGACAACCACTAACATTGACGCTTTTAACTTGTTTTTCACGCAGTGGTCTGTATCTAACCAAGTTCTGCAATCCAAACCTATATCTGCGAACGCTTTTAGGCTACAAACATGGGTCTGTTGTAGACCCATTCCCTCTCTGCTTACCTAATGTCAAAATAAAAGTCCCCCACAAGTTAGTGCACATATGGCGCACGTGCATTACTTTTATTTTGACATAGGAAGGAAGTGGGTCTACAACAGACCCATGTTCAGAAAGTCTATTGAATAATACATTCCTTTAGATATTTTTGTCTCATAATGACTAACCGTCCTGTCCGCTGGCAAATAAAGTTGAAATATAATTTTATTTAACTTATGGCTTCACACAGTCTGTTTTTGTGCAACCCAATGCAATAAGGAGCAACCCTAGTGTATGTAAATACACTAGGGTTGCTCCTAGATTTATAGATTTCACCCATACAAATGCTTAGAAAGAATTCAATAAAGCAATGCATGTGTACACTAGTTACTCGACAATCCAGAGCAATTTCTGCCTACGGTGAGAGGACAGAATCCAATATATGATACAACTAGCTACACAAATTACATACTGTGACTTTGTGGAACATCACAGCACAGTTGAAAAATATATGGCAAATATAAATCAAAACAGGATGGTCTTCAGAGATAGATGTGAGGGGCTGAGGGTAGATGAAGAATGGGACTAAAAACAAACAAAAGATAACTCATGTAAAATATACTGTGTCCACAAAATGTATATAGTATGTATAAGCTTGAAGTAGAAAACTAAGTGCTGTTGTCAATTAGTTTACTTCTAAGGTTAGGGGAAAATAATAAAGGAAAATATATAAACAAATATATTTAAAATAATATATTTATATTTATAAAAATATATATATGGGGAATTGGAAATGATGCAGACAATTACATTGATAGAAGCCACAATGTATTTGCAATATTAAAGCTGATCCACCCCCTAAAAAAATGAATAATAATAAAATAAGTCAGTAGTTGTGTTTGGGTTAGATTTGAACAGGATGTACTGTGTACTGTGCCTCAAAGCAATCTCAACAGTGCATACTGATAAGAGTGAATAGGCCATTCGAAAGGATCCAGCACACAAACAAAAATGGGATATACAAAGTTTACTGTATATGAAAAATGTAAGGGTTGTAGCATTAACAACATTCAGAAAGATAAGCAGGTTGGTCACATTTGTATTTTAGCTTCAATTCAATGTGTTTCCAGATTAAAATAAAGCTAGATTTACAAGTTTAATACCAGGTCACGTTTAATCTGAAAACGTATCAAATATATGAAAAAGTTTAGATTGGAGAGTGGTAGTAAATGCACTTGTAAAACATTTTCATGGAGAAAACAGAAAACCTACTCTTCTCTTTGAAATAGTTACATTTGGCCGCTCACAGTTGCTGTATGTACTCAGACTGAAATGCTTTCCACCTCTTCCAGACGTCTCAAACTACATCTGTCAATAGGAATGTCTATATAAATTCAAAAAATAATACCACTGCAGCAATTTAAGATTGAAATTATGCTCTGACCCACAGGAACTGCTAGCAACAAAATCAGTTCAACCCACAATGAGTACTGCATTAGGAAGAAGGAATTATGCACCCAAAAAGAAGAAGGAAATTAGGAATGGTAGCTAGGCGTGGCCAAGTTTTGACCAACGTAACGTAATGCATATCGGATTACCCAACTTTATTCAAATCACCAGCGGTGAACATTGAGTAATGACCAATCATAACAAGTGCTTCCCAAAACTCCCAAGCTCTGCGAAGGGAGAGACTATAAGGACACAGCTGACGCTTAAACCTAACCTTAACCAAACCCTTAACCCTGACCTTAAACCTAAACCTAACTGTAACCTAATGTTTATAAACTCTGAAATGAAATATCAGTTTGGGCGTGTCCTTTTGGCCTTTTCCCTCTGCGACCCAAGGCTGGAGACTTGCGCGTCACCAAAGATGACTGAAAAATACTAGGATGGAAGCAAATTTAAGTAATAATAACTTCATAACGAATCATGCAAAACATTTACAGTTTGTTTCTTAATGTAGAGACTAAGAAGTATGCATATTTGTTTGTCATAAAGACTAGCTAACATTAGCCAGCTAGCTATAGCAAATCAAATGAAATAAAATTGTATTTGTCACACACGTGTTTAGCGGATGTTATTGTGGGTGTAGCGAAATGCCTGTGTTTGTAGCTCCAACAGTGCAGTAATATCTAACAAGTAACATCGAACAATACACACAATCTAAAGTAAAGGAATGGAATTAAGAATATATACATATCAGGACGAGCAATGTCAGAGCGGCATAGACTAACATACAGTAGAATAGGATAGAATACAGTATATACATATGAGATGAGTAATGCAAGATATGTAAACATTATTAAATTGACTAGTGTTCCAATTATTAAAGTGGCCAGTGATTTCAATTCTATGTATATAGGGCAGCAGCCTCTAATGTGCTAGTGATGGCTATTTAACAGTCTGATGGCCTTGAAATAGAAGCTGTTTTTCAGTCTCTCGTTCGCAGCTTTGATGCACCTGTACTGACCTCGCCATTCTGGATGATACCGGGGTGAACAGGCAGTGGCTCGGGTGGTTATTGTCCTTGATGAGCTTTTTGGCTTTCCTGTGACATCAGGACAGCTGTAGGTGTCCTGTAGGGCAGGTAAATGATGTGTTGGGCAGACCGCACCACCTTCTGGAGAGCCCTGCGGTTGCGGGCAGTGCAGTTGCCATACCAGGCGGTGATACAGCCCGATAGGATACTCTCAACTGTGCATCTGTAAAGGTTTATGAGGGTTTAATGTGCCAAGCTACATTTTTTCAGCCTCCTGAGGTTGAAGAGGCACTGTTGCGTTCTTACATAGGTATTCCTCTTGTCCAGATGGGATAGGGCAGTGTGCGGTGCAACGGCGATTGCATCGTCTGTGGATCTATTGGGGCGGTAAGCAAATTGAAGTGGGACTAGGGTGTCAGGTAAGGTGGAGGTGATATGCTCCTTGACTAGTCTCTCAAAGCACTTCATGATGACAGAAGTGAGTCCTACGGGGCGATAGTCATTTTGTTCAGTTACCTTTGCTTTCTTGGGTACAGGAACAATGGTGGACATCTTGAAGCATGTGGGGACAACAGACTGGGATAGGAAGAGATTGAATACGTTCGTAAACACTCCAGCCAGCTGGTCTGAGGATGCGGCTAGGGATGCCATCTTGGCCGGCAGCCTTGTGAGGGTTAACACGTTTAAATATCTTACTCACGTCGGCCACGGAGAAGGAGAGCCCACAGTCCTTGGTAGCGGCCGTGTCGGTGGCACTGTGTTATCCTTAAAGCGGGCGAAGAAGGTGTTAAGCTTGTCCGGTAGCAAGATGTCGATGTCCAGTGTTAGCTAGCTTCATGGGCGTTTTGACATGTATGAAATTGTAATTCGTGTTGTTAGATGTTTTAGGGACTCCTGAGAAGACCAGCAAACCAGGCTGTCATCTTGTGAAACACAGTTGGTGTAAATAATCTAGCTAAAACATTTACTGCAAATTGAATATACAATTTTGTAAGCTTGCCCTGCTGTTCATAAAAAAAAATCAAGCGTCTCATTGTTCTTATGGTAGTAACGGTATGTTAACGTTTGGGATTGAAGATATGTGCTATGCAATGCAGCTGAAGTAACGTAGCAAACTATTTTCTTGCTTATTGTGTAGTGGAGGATAAAAAGATCTGTATGCCTATGGATGTGTAGCTATGTAGCCGAACGTTTGGTATACTGTAAATATGAGTCCAGAACAGTGGTTATAATTGCTTCCACTGGTTAATTATTAATCACCAACAAATTGCAGAAAACGACTGAGTGAAGGAAATGTGACTATTACTTGTCAGACTGTTATTATGGAATGAAAGTCCTGCTTCAGTACTACTCCACATTGAACCACAGCCAGCAGACGGTACATTACGGGCACATTGTTGTTCTGCAGTTCTCATTTGTTACTCATTCAGTAATTATGTATTTGTTGCATGAGAAATATAATGAAAGCTATTACTGCCACCAGTACAGGCTACTATGAACCTCAGCTTGCATAGCCGGTTGTATTGATTTTATACACACCCCAAAAAGTTTAATTACTATTTACCTGTAAAAAAAATGTTTTTACAAAGAATGAATGAAACTATTTACCCATTTAATAACCAGACCTTCATACAAACTTGCAATGCACAATTTGTGATGCACAATCGAACGTGCTGCTATATGCTGCCAGCACCCCCACAAGCAAGCCAATCTGGGCGGCTGTAGAGACATGCGGCAAGTTACCACTGTATAATCTATATGGGCCGTAATGCTTTCTCCACACACAGCAGCCTGAGAATGGGAAAACGGTGGTGTAAGTAGGCCTAGCTGACTTCAATGACTGGTACAACTACAAGAAAGGAGTGAAGTGTATTTGCTGTATTTGTCTGCTATAGATAGTGTGGGGGTGAAAAATACATGTTGTTATATCTAGCCTAGCTGTAGAAGAACGCTTGTCTGCACGGTTTCACATTGTACATCACTCTGTCGTTTAATGACATGTGCCACTCATCCTGACAACCCATTCATCCGTAAAGCAGCACACTGTCGTAAACCATAACAACGTACGGTATGACGTACAGCACGTCGTACCATACATAACATTTCCCCCCCTTTCCAAAACCAGGGACTGGTACCATATATAAAATGTCCATAGGGCAAGAACCTAGAGTTATACCTGTAAGAAATAAAACATTAACCTTTAAACAGAATGACTCTCCAAACTAACCAGTTCAGTCCATTAACCTGGAGGTTGACTAAGACACCTATCAGAGCCTAAGAATGAAAAGAGGTTAAGTAGTCCCCCAGATGAGCAGGGCGAGTTCGTGCTCGCATAGGCCTTTCTTCAACCGCCACCGCTTGTGGCTCTGGCCCTTGGGGAGCCCACAGAGGCTGGGGCTCGGGTGGTAGTGGTGGGGGAGGTCCATCCGGTGGCGTCTCTGGCCTGCATGTCTGTTCTGTGTGCATTCGTATTCCTTGAGGAGCAGGGACTTTCCTGAGGCGGCTAGCGTGCCAGCGTGATCCATTGCTCAACATGAATGTGGCGGGCCCCAGTTGTCGACTGACCTGCAGGGGTTCCGACTAGAATGAGGCCATTTTGTTGCACCGCTGAGGCCGTCGGGCTCGGACCCAGTCAGACACTTGGATGATCGACTTCTTCACCCTGTGTGCCTTGTCAAAACGCTGTTTCATTTCTCTTTGGTGCCTGGTCACTGCCTGTTTTTCTTGGGTGCACCTAGTTGCCGGTTCTGCAACTCTCTGTGTTCTGAGTCTGTCCAGTGGCAGTTCCATCTCACGACCTAGCATGAGGGATGCCGGGGAGGCCTGTGTTGTTGTGTGTTTGCTTGCTCTGTAGTGCATTAGCGTTTGATTCAAAGCAGTTTGGAACGTGCACCCCTGGACCAGGTGCGCTCTGATGCCGTTCTTCAGCGTTTGGTTGAAGCGTTCCACCCCTCCGTTAGCTTGTGGGTTGTAGTAGGCCGTGCGGATGTGTTTGATTCCCTTGTTGCTGAGATATGAGGAGAACTCGGCAGAGATTAGCTGGGGCCCATTGTCCGTGGTAAGGGTGAGGGGCAGGCCCCACCTTGTGAACAGGCTGTCTAGGATGTCCACGATGGCCTGTGCTGTGACAGTTCCGACAGGAACCACTTCTGGCCACTTAGAGTGGAGGTCATACACCACCACCAGGAAGCGCTGATGGTGAGGGACTGCGTGACCATGGATCTCGCCACAGATGTCCAGTTGGATGTGCTCCCAGGGGCGGGACGGCCACGCGAGAGGCTGCAGGGGGGGTGGGGCGGACTGTCCTGTTTTCCCACTGAGGAGGCATGCAGCACAATCCCTGACCAGGGCTTCAATGTCGTGGTCGATGCCTGGCCACCACACAAGGTCTCGACATCGCTGTTTGACCTTCACTATGCCCAAGTGCCCCTCGTGCGCCATGGATAGAACACGCGCACGCAGACCACTTGGGACCACAGTGCAAAACCCTCGAGAGACACAGACTTCTTCCCAGCAAGACAGTTCGTGCTTCACCCTGGCGAAAGTCGCCAGCTCTTCCGGCACGTGTGCTGGCCATCCAGTGCGTATGTAGGTGCGCAGGGTAGACAGTGTGGGATCCTGTTCCGATGCTTGCTTCAGCTCCTCCAGTGAGACGACTGACTGAAGAGGAGCGTAAAGCATTTGTACGAGCTCTGTTTCGTTGTCGTCTGGCAAGACGGTCGGAGTAGGAGCGTCAAAGGAGCGTGAGAGGAGGTCTGCCACCACGTTATCCCTCCCTGGAGTGAACTTCAGCTGATAGTCGTACTGTCTGAGGTGGTCGGCCCATCTGTGCAGCCGAAGTGGCTTGTGGCCAGTTCCTGATGCCGACAGTAGCGTTGTGAGGGACTGGTGGTCGGTTCGGAGCGTGAACAGACGGCCATAGAGGTAGAGGTGCCACCTTTCGCACGCCCAGACACAGGCCAGTGCTTCTCGTTCGCCCACAGAGTACCGTTGTTCTGTGGGGCTCAGGGCCCTTGAGGCGAAGGCGACGGGCCTCTCAATGCCATTCTGCAGCTGTGAGAGGACAGCTCCTAGTGCTCCAGCTGAGGCGTCACATGTGACAATGGTGGGGCAGACGGGGTCAAAGTGAGCCAAGACTGGGGCTGTGGTGAGCTGGCTCTTCAGTGAGCGGACCGCGTCTGAGCAGGCTGCCGTCCAGGCCCATGGCTCATCCTTCTTGAGGAGCTGGCGAAGGGGCGCTGTGGTCTGGGAGTAGTGGGGCAGAAACCGGAGGTAGTAAGCTGTCATGCCCAAGAATGATGCCACCTGAGAGGCTGAGGTTGGTTCCGGGATCCTGTGGATGGCTTCAATGTTCGACATGAGTGGGGCAATGCCTTTGGCTGACAGGCGGAACCCCACAAACTCGACGGCTGGAGCTGCAAAGGTGCACTTTCCACCGTTAAGGGTCAGGTTGTTCTGCAGTAGAGCGCTAAATACTCTGTGGAGTCGATAATCATGGATGTGGAGGTCAGGACCGTGGACCACGATGTCATCCAGATAGACCACCACCCCAGGTATTCCAGCGAGGATGGTGCTCATCACCTTCTGGAAGCAGCTGGGGGCGGAGTTAAGTCCAAAAGGCATGCGTGTATATCTGAACACGCCAGCATGTGTGACAAAGGTAGTGAGATCTCTGCTAGCTGCATGGAGGGGTACCTGAAGATAACCCTGACGAAGGTCAAGCTTCGTGAAGATCGTGGAGCCGTGGAATTGTGCGGTTAGCTCCTCAGCTGTAGGCAAGGGGTACTTATCTGGGACAACAGCCTTGTTCACAGCACGAAGATCCACGCAGGTCCGGATTCCACCTGACTTTTTGGTTGCAATGACTAAGTTTGAAATCCAGGGGGCAGCGTTGACTGGCTCAATGATGCCTGCATCCAACTGTGCCTGGAGATCTTTCGTGACGTCATCACGCAGTGCAAAGGGAATGCGCCGCAGGGGCTGCATGACTGGGGTCACTTCCGGATTCACTAGGGGCCTGTGAGTAAAGGCTGTGAGGCAGCCCAGTCCATCAAACAGAGTTGGCCAGTTCTGTTGCCATGTGCAGGTAACCTGGTGGATAGCTGACCCACTGTCATCTCTCAGCGTGAATCCCAAGCCTGTGAAGAGGTCGAGGCCCAAGAGGTTGGCACCCCGCTTTGCAACATGAAATGTGAATGATGGCAGATGCTTGGTGCCGTAGTGTACTGGGACCTGGAGGGTGCCTACAATGTCTATCTTGGATCTACCGTACCCACACAGGGCAGTGGAGGGCTGTTGGAGTGGTAGGTGACTGAAAAACTTGTAGTAAGTGGCAAGGTTGAGCAATGACACCGCAGCGCCAGTATCCAGCAGCAAAGGCAAACCCACCTCACCCAGCTGCACAGTGCATGTCCTGAATGACACATGGTTGGTGGAGACAGTTCGAATTTCCGTGCGTTCATGTTGAGAGTGAGATGAAACTAAGGGCCTGTGCTGGGTGGAGCTAGTAGCTGGGGCAGAACGACACACTTTTGCAAAGTGATTGTATTTTGAACAGTTCTTGCATATTTTCCCACGGGCTGGGCAGTTTGAAGCCCTTGAATTGTGAGAGCTAGCCCCGCAGTTGCCACAGCTACTTCTGTTCGTTTGTCTGTGTGCCTGCTGCACGGGCATGCCGGTGTCTGTGTCCATGCAGCTATCAACGTGAGAGGCCATGCACAGCGCGTGATCGTTGTAGTGCGCCTGCTCGGGCTGAAGCTGCTGTGTGAGAATGGCTGGGGGCCGAGTGTATGCTGCAGATCTGTCTGTTAGCATAGTAGAGCATTCCAACGCCGCTTCAACCTGGAGTGCTATTTTAATAGCTCCATCTAGTTGTAAATTATCCGATTCCAAAAGCAGTTTCTCCCTTGTCTTTTCACATAACGTCCCCTCTATCAACTGATCCCTGATGATCTCGTCCTGAAGTGTCCCGTAGTTACAAGAGCTAGCCAAATCCCTCAGATTAGCCACGTAGCTTTGAATGGACTCACCCGGCCGTTGGTGTCTCTTCCGTAGCCGGTAGCGTCGGAGGAGCACTCGCTCTTTCCCGGCGAAGTGGTTCCGTAGGAGGCTGACTGCAGCAGTGAATGTAGGAGCCGATCCAAGCGCTCTGAAAATCCTTTGTCCCTCTGTACCGAGGCAGTGACGGAGCAGTGCTGTCCTCCGCTTGTCGGAGATTGTAGAAAAGTCCCTAGCTTCGATATAAGTGTTAAAGCTATCAAGCCAGTTATTCCACGGGACTGGAGGTTCGCCAGGCACGGCGAGGAATGGTGCCGGCGGTGGTAAACTGAATTCAGCCATCTTCGTCGCCAATGTTATATCTAGCCTAGCTGTAGAAGAACGCACGTCTGCACGGTTTCACATTGTACATCACTCTGTCGTTTAATGACATGTGCCACTCATCCTGACAACCCATTCATCCGTAAAGCAGCACACTGTCGTAAACCATAACAACGTACGGTATGACGTACAGCACGTCGTACCATACATAACACATGTATTCTACTCTAAGTCTAGTTTTAACTTTATAATTTCACTTCATAAATGTTTAATCTTTCTTATTTAAAACTGTTAGTAATGTTTTTTAAGAGTTCATGCCAACAAATCCAAAATGTGCCACACCCTGATCTGTTTCACCTGTCTTTGTGATTGTCTCCACCCCCTCCAGGTGTCACCCATCTTCCTCATTATCCCCTGTGTATTTATACCTGTGTTCTCTGTTTGTCTTTTGCCAGTTCGTCTTATTTTTCAAGCCAACTAGTGTTTTTGTGTCAGCTCCTGCTTTTCCCCAGTCTCTCCTTTCTCGTCCTCCTGGTTTTTGACCCTTGCCTGTCCTGAACCTGTACCCACCTACCCTGAGCCTGCTTGCCGTCCTGTACCTTTGCCCCTGTTGCTGTAATAAACATTGTTACTTCGACACGGTCTGCATCTGGGTCTTACCTTGATACCTGATAACATGTAATTTAAAGCTGTATGTTCAGTAAGCACAACTTTTATTTTCAAACTATCAGACCAGGGGTTCCGTTCTTTTGCACATGCTATGTTAGGTTAGGGGAGTAAAAACCGACTGCTACGACCTGATTGGCTGAACGTGATACGCAACATCAGGGACTAGCATTTAGCATTTAGTGTAACACATCAGATGTGTGAACCTTACTCCTCAGTCTGAAGGGTTCCCACCTGCGGCAGTGAATAGCTAGCTTTTCATGTCGCGCCGACTGGTAGGATGCTTCAGGAGGGTGGTCCTGTGTGCTAGCAAGGCAGAGGTCTGGAGTTTGTGCCAGGTATGGGCTGACTCAGGAGGAAGCCCTACTTGCTAAGCAAGCAGCGATGTTCTTTACTGTGGTGCTGTGACCTGGATCTTCAGTTGGGCTGGGGTCGCTGTGCCAGTGAATAGCTAGATTTTTGCATGGCGCTGACTGGTAAGACACTTAAGGAAGGCAGTTATGTGTGCTAGCAAGGCAGAGAGGTCCTGGGTTTAAGCGAATCAGGAGGAAACGGTTCTCGCTAATCAAGCAGCGTGAGGTCCTTTACACCAGAATTCTTGCCATTAAATCTAGTTAAGGAGGAAATTGAAGCCTGAATGGAGAATGTTTAAGTATGAACTGAACTTGAGTGTATTACCGGCTGGGCACATTACGTCCAGACGATAGTGGAGATCCATAGTGCCCACTAGCGGCTGCCCAGGCTACCCCAGGGCCTGCTGTATAACATGGACTAATGGTATAACATATGTCTATGACTCACAGAGGTTAAGAGTGTACAGGAGAGACAGACAGAGTCAAAGTCCACTGAATCCTGCAAGATGATCTCTGACCTATGTCACTCAAACATCCAGGTAGGCAAAATAGATTATCTTTAGTGCTTAATTCTAGGGGTAAATCAAATGGATGAGGGTTAGTCCTTTTGATGTGTTTATTTCTGAATCCAGGATACCACAGTATTGGCTAAGACTGTGAATCATTAAGACAATGACTGAAATCCATTCATACGAGTTGGATATTGGATAGGGTAATGGATGAGCTAGAAATATGGCATGGATTTATTTGATCCATATGTACTGGGTGTTTCATTAATCTAGGTACATTGACTGCATGGCGTCTGGGTGACATACGACAACATAGCACAAAACTTGATGTCTATTGTGGGAGCAAAACTCATGACTATGATTACCTTTCCATTATTAGCAGCATTTAGGCTGTCCAGTTTGAAGAGCTAAGACAGAATAGCCATATAAGGAATGGAACATATAGGACCAGGCCCTGCTACCATTATAACCTATACAGCTGTCAGATGTGGGCGTTAACAAGCAAGAACTGAGATGGAGAGATAATAATGGAGAAAGGTCAAGGAAAGCTATTTTCATATAGAGGGAGGGGACTCTATACGTTATGCAAAGACACAATCCTATAAAGGCAGGACTCTGTAATATGAGAATGTAGTCTCTTTCCATGGAGGGGCTTGGCTCTGTTACGTTTGTAATAGGGTCCTTCCATGGAAGGGCTCGGCTATGTTACGTTTGTAATAAAGTCTATATTGAATTCACAAGTTCTAGAAAGAGTGGTATATTTCTGAGTTAATATTCCACAACATTATCGGGCTTCATTTTAGAATCTTATGTTCAGGTTTCATTTAAACTCATTGGATCCATTTGTCTGAGAATAGATAATGAAAATGTTCAAACTCATTTGTGATGGGATCAGTCAGTTGCTGCTGATACGAGGTCAACCATGACTCTTACACAGTACACATACAAAGTAGGAGGGGATGTGCAAGAGGAGAGGAGACTTGAAATACTCTCCAAAGGGAATTATAATGTATATCTAAATTAAGATAAATATTATGTCCTCCAATTATCTTCTTCCTACTCCTCATCATAATCTTTAACCTCAACAATGTATTTTGTCATGATTACCATCATCATGCCCATTACTGTCAGTATTATCATCTTTGTGATCGTCACCATAATTTTCCTCCTTCAACGTCTCTGTGTAGGACACACATTAAGTTTGAGCGTTGCAGTATATTATGATGTACACTACCATTCAAAAGTTTGGGGTCACTTAGGAATGTCCTTGTTTTTGAAAGAAAAGCAATTTTTTGTTCATAAAAATAACATGAAATTGATCAGAAATACAATGTAGACATTGTTAATGTTGTAAATGACTATTATAGCTGGAAACGGCTGTCACGTTCGTCGTATGGAGTAGACCAAAACGCAGCGGGAATGTGTATACTCATCTTCTTTTATTTGAGAAGGAACGTGAACACTGAACAAAATAACAACCACCGACGAAAACAGTCCTGTAAGGCAACACGCTATACATGGAACAACTACCCACAAATCTCAATGAAAAAACACCCCTATAAATAGGACCTTCAATTGGAGGCAACGAGGAACAGCTGCCTCCAATTGAAGGTCAACCCAATAAACTAAGCATAGAAATAGAACAAATAGACACAGACATAGAAATATACTAACATAGAACATTGCCCAAAAACCCCCGAAACACACTAAACAAACACCCCCTGCCACGCCCTGACCAAACTACAATAACAAACAACCCCTTTTACTGGTTAGGACATGACAACGGCAGATTTTTTATGGAATATCTACATAGGCATACAGAGGCCCATTATCAGCAACCATCACACCTTTGTTCATAGGACCTTGTGTTAGCTAATCCAAGTTTATCATTTTAAATGAATATTAGAAAACCCTTTTACAATTATGTTAGCACAAATGGAAACTGTTGTCCTGATTATAGAAGCAATAAAACTGGTCTTCTTTAGACTAGTTGAGTATCTGGAGCATCAGCATTTGTGGGTTCGATTACAGGCTCAAAGTGGCCAGAAACAAAGGACTCGTCAGTCTATTCTTGTTCTGAGAAATGAAGGCTATTCCATACGAGAAATTGCCAAGAAACTGAAGATCTCGTACAACGCTGTGTACTACTCCCTTTACAGAACAGTGCAGACTGGCTCTAACCAGAATAGAAAGAGTGTTTAGTTTGAGAAACAGACGCCTCACAAGTACTCAACTGGCAGCCTCATTAAATACTACCCGCAAAACACCAGTCTCAACGTCAACAACGAAGAGGCGATTCTGGGATGCTGGCCTGGTCTCGTTCTACGAGATCATCAGTTTCTTGGCATTTTCTTGCATGGAATAGCCTTCATTTCTCAGAACAAGAATAGACTGACGAGTTTCAGAAGAAAGTACTTTGTTTCTAGCCATTGTGAGCCTGTAATCGAACCCACAAATGCTGATGCTCCAGATACTCAACTAGTCTAAAGAAGGCCAGTTTTATTGCTTCTTTAATCAGAACAGCAGTTTTAGCTGTGCTAACATAATTGCAAACGGGTTTTTTCTAATGATCAATTAGCCTTTTAATATGATAAAGTTGGATTAGCTAACATAACATGCCATTGGAACACAGGAGTGATGGTTGCTGATAATGGGCCTCTGCACGCCTATGTAGATATTCCATAAAAAATCTGCCGTTTCCAGTTATAATAGTAATTTACATCAACACTGTCTGCACTTTCTGATCAATTTGATGTTATTTTAATGGACAAAAAATGTGCTTTTCTTTCAAAAACAAGGACATTTCTCAGTGACCCCAAACTTTTGAACGGTAGTGTATGTCGAGAGCAGTTCTTCCCAGGAGAACATGTTTAAACATCAAACAAGGGGCCTATGAGCGACGCTAAGGATACATAAATGTTTGTGCCCAATGTGTGATTTGTTTGAGAGATTTATTTATCTGGTTCTTGTTTGCTCTCTGTGCTTGTTTAATATATGGGCCTCTACTTTCTGCTTCATCATGTTTCAGCGCCTTGTCATCGGAATGTTATAAACTGTGGGTAACCCTTCCCCCTTTCGTTACCACCACAGCCCCTAGCACTGGCTGTGAAGGTCACATGACCTCATATTTCTGCTCACCACTTGCTATTAAATGACCTTCGACCTTCGACAGCCATAAGATACAACAATAGTTTCATTTGATTTCATACATTTCTGAGGAAAAGTTTACATTTTTCTCCAATATTGTGTGTTAGCCTAAGGACTCTGCACCCCGGAGCGTACCAGATGATATGTATGTATGGGTATATTTAACTTTCCCTTTTTTAATTTTAACCAGCCCATGCTAGACTGTTAATAAGCTTTTTATCATAGTTTATTATGTCTGGGTCTAACTCAAAACATGTTTCTTCATCAGCTGACACAGTTGAGTGGCATTCACGTTGGGACATTATTTTGCCTTTTTGAATTGCCGTCTCGGACTACCTGGAGACTGTCTTTTCCCAATTCTGAGAATGACCAGTGATACACGATCCCATTCCAGGCGCTTCGCGATCTTCCCAGACAAAATGAAGATCTTGTTTTATGGATAAATTAGGGCCAGGCTCGCTCAGCGGGATCACAGGAAACATGTTTTGAGTTAGTTCTCCGCAGGAAAAAAAGACAGATACTCCCAGGGCAATATGATAAGAGTAGTAATAACATTTATGAGGAAAAGCTAACCATATTGTGCATAGTCAAAACCCTGCTTAAATCAAGACAGATAAACAATGTGTATTTGAACTGAATGAAGAATGATTCTTTGTAGTACTAAAAACATGACAGTAATATCATATTATTACCTAAAGTATTAAAACTAATGAATAGTTATGGATCTACAGGGAAATGCATATTCGTCATACATAGAGTAAACTCTGTCAGCGATTCAGAATGAGTTATTTTCTTTACTATTCCTATGTGAACAAGGCCCCCCAGGGCCCTATACCCCAGACCTGTGAGGGTTCCCTTGTCACAACCTTTTACCGTGACCCTCATCGCTTTCCACTTCCTATCAGATATTTTCCCACCACACATGACCACCTCACCCTGCCAGGACGGCCTCTGTGGCCATTTTGCACCTCACTTTATCAAAACCTAATCTTAGTTCAAAGGTCAAAGACATTTTCATGATTTCCTCTTTCATGGTATTTTGAATATAAACACTTTCCCTGCCGTCCTCGTGACAGCAGAAGACAATATACAAATGATTAAATGGAAATGGAACACACATCTTGTGAAAATGGTCATTTGCAGATAAGGATCGAGTGTTAAAGTGTGAACATTGTTCAGAATATAGGTGAAGTGTGTGTTTACAGGTCATGTCGTGGTGTGCACAGTGACACCTTGTCAAATAAGCCTCAAGTTAAGTGTGACCATTTTACCCTAATTTCCTCATTGACCACCAAAGTCAAACATGCACCAGACATATTTTCTGGTTCCAGTATGCACTTCCCTTGTGGGTTTCGTATAGACATGCATACTTGTGCAACTACATTTTAATAACTACGCATGATGAATAGTTCCTGAAAGGAAGGCTGCGTAAGAACCCTCATATAATGAGGCATTGTGTGCTTTAAGTGTCTGACAAATCACATCTCTGACCGTCCACCAAAGAGAAGGAGACTCAGGAGATGTATGTACAAACAGGCTCACACGTACTGTAGGTCTTTTAAATGGTGCGCTTTTACTTGTATTCAACTGTTTCAGTGTTCAAGCTACATGACAGCTATTGATTCACAACACAACTTGTTCTGCAATATTAATAGGCACAGGTTGGGCTTTATTAAAATGTGTTATTGGGTTTTGTAGGCCATTACAAGACCCATATTCACCTCAGCAGCATCAATCAAACCTAACATTGAGTTTAGGAGCCCACGTGCTGATGGAGTTTGTTTTTGTACGTGCATAAGGTCATTTGAAATGCTATAATCAAGCGACTATGACCGTATCTGGAATTGCTGTTATTGTTGTTGGCAGGCAGAGCTCTCCACTTTAGCAGACCTGAGCAGCCTATATTTAGAGGAACAGCAATGTGGTAATGGAGTGATAAATGGTGGTAGCGAGGACTAATTTCATGAGGCAGGAAATCACAGGAGAAAAGCTAAACCATGGAGACTGTAATTATCCTTGGGGATAGATCTCTCAAGAACTATAGGACTGGAAATGGACGGCACATGAATCATGGAAAAGCAACATGTTGAATTATAAAGTCTATATTTCAAATAGTTACTCTAATGTGCTTATGCC